>NC_086247.1:41030502-41330502 GCF_021018805.1 Prinia subflava | reverse complement strand
AAAAAATCAGTAACATCAGCAATGAGGTAAAGGCAGGACTTACAGGTACAATCCCATTCGTGTTGATGGTTTGTATAAACCAAATAGATTTGTCCGTCCGTGCCCTGTGAGCTGGTTCGCCATCCTTCCCTGCTGGGCAACAGATCCTCCGGGATCTGAGACAGCCATCAGGAGCTCACAGCTCCTGCCACAGGGGTTGGCGGGAGCTGGGCAGGGCCAGAAGCGACGTTGGCCAAGTCCTCCAGACATATAAAGGAAGCCCTTAAGGCATGTCAGCACCCAGGGCTACAAACAGGACATGGCTGTGGCATGGCAGTCTAAAAGCAAGGGCACAGGAAAGGTGATGAAGCTCTGCCAGCTTGACCAGGAAGCAATGGTACCCACCTGGATGAAAGCCATGACCTCTTTTAAGCTCTGCTCCTACCGTAACTGATAGAGCTGCCCAGGCTGAACTCCGGGTGGGAATCTGCTGCTGCCCCAGTGGGCTGTGGGCTGTGCCCTGCTCTGCCAGACACCAGGACCAGCCAGCAGTGGTGAGCACCCCTGGTGCCAATGCCATTCTGACCTTTATCAGAAATAGTGTAGCCAGAGGGACCAGGACAGTGATTATTCTCCTGTACTTGGTGCTGGTGAGGCCACACCTTGAATCCTGTGTCCAGTTTTGGGCTTCTCAGTTCAGGAAGAACACTGAGGTGCTGGAGCATGTCCAGAGAAGGATGACAAGGCTGGTGAGGGTCTGGAGCAAAATGATGAGGAGTGGCTGAGGGAGTTGGGGGTGTTTAGTCTGGAGAAAAGGAGGCTCAGGGGAGACTTAACTGCTCTCTACAACTACCTGAAAGGAGGCTGTAGTGCAGTGGTGGTCAGTCTCTTCTCTCAGGTAACAAGTGAGAGAGGACAAAGAAATTGTTCTCAACTTGTTCCAGTGGAATAAGATCAGATATTAGGAAAAATTTCTTCACTGAAGTGGTTATCAAGCATCACAACAGGCTGCCCCAAGGGAAGCAGTGACTCAGTCCAGGGTGAGTCACAGTCTCTGGAGTAATTTAAAAGGCGTGTGGATGTGGCACTTAGGGACATGGTTTAGTAGTGGACTTAGCACTGGTAGGATGTGGTAGGATATAATGAATTTAAAGGTTTTCTAACTTAAATGATACTATGATTATGTGAAACTAAGGTTCTTGTGTGAGTTTGGGCTATGATTTCCATCATAGATATTTCCCTGAAAAATACATCCATTTTATGATGTCTGTGGAGGTAGGGCAGTTCATCTGGGTGATGTTTTGGTCTGGGGGAAAAATATTAGAATGGGGCTAGTGACCCTAATTGGCTTTAGAAAGAACCAGAACCTGCAAAGAACATGTTCTTGAGGACTTGTAAATTTCTAAAAAACCCAGAGAAAAAGCAGGTTTAATTTTGGTGCCTGGTTTTGTCCTTCCTTCCAAAATGCAGTCAGAAGAGATGGAAATGGAAATAAAGATGGGTTAAATAGCATTGATCTGTCTGTGACTGGCCTTTCTGTATGATATAGGTCTGATTTATTGTGTCAATCAAAGTTTCTTAATAAAGAGTCAATTCAATCTGCATTCACCCCTTTAACCCAAATCCAGCTCTCGTAGATCAGGACCCTCTGCATTGCATTCAGATAGACAATCTAAACCATACATACATCAGGACAGTGTGGTCTAAACCCTTAATCCTTTTCCCCTTGATGCCTAGGATGTAACTCCTCACCATCTGATTTTGAAATCCTTGTTTACTTCTTTGTAACTCCTTTGACCAGGTCCTCTGCAACGTCTTTCTATTTCTGTGCCTGAAGGAGAGGCAAAGATTTTGTGAACACTTAGTCCTTAAAACATTATTTTCTTGTCCTTTTCTTTGATATCTATAGTGTTTTAAATATAGAGACATTAGGATCTGAAGAGTGTAGAGTCATGTGCAAATAGCCCTGTATAATGACTGAGTGTATATATCTTTTCCTGTGACTGTAGCCCTTCTGTGATGGGTCAGTATACATGATAGCAGTGGAGATTTTATGTGTCAGAAAGATATCCAAGTGCAGAATGTGGCAAATCATCCTTCATTCCTCATCATCTTGCACTTCAGCTGCACAGCAGCTGACAGCTGTGGTGTTCTTACTGCAGCCTAGCCTCACAAATCCCCCCAAACTATATAGGCCTTGTCTCTATAGAAGTTATTTAGACAGAGAAGATATTTCTCTTTTATAACTTTTGTTTGTTTATGCTTTACTCCATACCTGCCTTTCATGTTAGTAGCCTGGGAATGACCTTTTCTTTTATTTGCATCTGCTGTTCCCTTGACCTTTTTCCCAGCCCAGGGATTGTTTTTCAACGTAGGCAAAAGTGCTCTTTTGGTTGCTGATATGTGATCATAGACTAGTAGTGGTAGTTTTTCTTAGCAGTACTTAAATAAAGCAAACCTATTGGAAGCAGTGGAATCTTTGCATGGGATGGCAGTGAAGTCTTCATATTATGTTGATTTACCCTCCATCTTGTATCTACGAATTTGCTGATTGGATTTCATAAAACTTTTATGAACATATTTCACTACAGAAAAATCCCAAACCCTAATTGCAATACATTTCTTTTGAAGTGAGGTTTATACGTTATGGAAATTATATGTAGTTTCTTAGCCTGCCTTCTGATTACTGAAGACACATAAATTTCTCAGTTCATCTTTTGTTCTTTCTTCAAATTCCAGTGAAATCACGGATGTTGGTTTGCTTGCTTTCTTGCCTTTCCATCTTTAATGTTGTAGGAAGCAGAACATCACTGCAGTTTGCGCAACAGCACATTTTTGTTGGGTAGCTAAGGACATAGTCAGGACAAGGGTGGTAAGTAACATCCAGAGGATAGAATTCCTAGGTATACAAATATCCTTTACCTTTTTAGCTGAGAAATAGAAATACAGCTGGAACTGAGTTGGAATGAGGGGGGAACCAAACCAACCCAGAAAACCTGGTTGTTTTCAACCTTTCTAATTTTCTTTTTTTTTTTTTTTTCCTTATTCTGTCATGGTAAATTGCATATCTTTATGTTCTATCTCAAATTGTATATTGTTTAATCTCCCGTCTTCTCTCTAGAAGGAGAAATGCATGCAGTGGAGTAGGAGTTTTCTGCTTGAAGATTTTTCTTTGTAATGCATAAATATTATGTTTCTTTCTGTCGGCAAAAGACTATACCCCATTGTCTTTAATTCCCTGATATTCTGGGGCATGTTGATGCTCTCAAAATTTTCTTTGGCATTGTATGCAAAAACTGTGGTTCTCCAAAGAGAATTACCTTTTCTTAAAAATTGAAGTACTTGATTTCAGTCCTTATCTGAGGCTTTAGGAAACATTTTTTCTCAATCTCATTGTGGAGGTACCAACATAAAGATGACAGCAAAGAACTTGAGTCCATTACTGTACACTGTAGAATTTACATGTAATAAGGTAACCTGGTCAAGCTTATATTTAATTACTTTTTAGCTTTACATATTTATTAGAGAGTTTCCTAGGTACTCAAATATTTCCCATATCTCTAGGAAATCCTTAACTATAAGCATGGGAGGATAACGAGGTGTATAACAGATAAGAGTTTTATAAATGGGAAAAATCTCTTAGTTGAGAGGAAGTCACAAATCACTTTATAAGTAATATGTAAAAACTGGGCTTTAGCAAAAAGCTCAATAGTACAATTGAACTAAGGCTTTAGTACCATTTGTCACTCTGATCTTTCAGTTCAAGGAAATTTTCCTATGGGATGGCTTATTCTTTGTGGGTGGAAGGGAGAAGGAGAATTAATTTTTTTTTTCAAGTTTTGGATGCTCAGATTTTCTTCAAAGCACTTGGACCAGTTTGGTGTGCTGTAGTAGATGTATTGAGTAGGTAGGAGAGTGTTGCTTTCCTATTACTAGCCAAGACTGTGCTGTGGCAGCACTTCTGCAAGCAGCCTTTAGTTTTTGAAAAGGATGAAAAAAATAGTTGCATACAGGGGAGATCACAAATAGGAGGTCTTTTAAGCAGTTTGCCAGGAACCTGTCTGTCCTTGTCATGAAGTACAACCTTAGCTGATGGTCAACTTCACTGAAGCCTGCAGAGAGAAATGGAACAAGAGGATGGCCATTTGCCCTTTATTGACTAAAAGGAGAATGTCCCTGAAGAATCTGAAATTCACTTTTAGCTACCTCTGACCTAATTACCATCTTTATCACATAAATTTTTTTGCCAGCCCCAGGTATGTTCATGTCTCCAAATGAATCTTCATCAGCTATGAGTACACGCTGAACTTTTCCACCTCACAGCCTTTCTAAAAACTTTTGAAATCTTACATTCTGAGTGAATGTAAAAATATATCTTGCCATTAATGTTTAAGATTTCAAACTGTGCCTGCCACAAGCACTTCTGTTTGACATCTGAAGACTATAATTTGAAAGTCTCAATGAAACTTTTCCTATTTACAGAAGCTCTAAAACAAAAAGCACTTTTCCATTTAAAGCTTCAAGAAAACAACAGAGAATTTGTAACCTAAATTGCTAGTTTCCAAAGGTTCCATTTAATACTAATAATGTCATTCTGAAGCCTGAACAACTCAGCTAAAGAGAAGCTATTTACAGCATACTGCTGTGATTGTGGTGACAAAATCCCACTGAGAGATGTGTTTGCACATTTTCTAAGTCACAGCTCTGTTCTGTTTCCACAACACATATTTTCTTCCTCCTCAATTCTTTCTAATAAAAAAGAATGATGATTTAGTGTAAAAATAATCAATTACATAGTAGAAAATAGTGGTCTGCAGTAAGGTTAAAGAGTGGGTCTGGCTGTGTACATCATCTCTGTACCACAAATTGGACTCTTTATTGAAGGTTATTATGTGATCTGGAAAGGTAAGAGAGGATTTATATTTGCTGGAGATTTATCAGAGTCTGTGTTTAAATTGGTTTACCTTATAAAGATATAAAAACTTTGTTGGATTACAGAGCTTCAAAGTGTTTTTCTATTATCTTCATCTTTCCCAGAGTTTCTTGACACTGTTCAGTTAATGTATCTACCAAGAACTTTTCTCCCTGCCTCAAGTACTATGTCTTTCTTCCGTTTGAAACATGAGCCAAAAATACTCAATGGTGTGTTGTAATACAATCTTTTTCTGCAGTTCTTGTGCATGTCATCCTGTGGGAAAGATACCCACTGCCTTCCACAAGCTGCAAGAAAGCCTGCTAAATCAGCAGACTTAATGGTAACATTCTTCAAAAAGACAAAGGTGGTTTTGGTAGTCCGTGATTTCTTGATTGCTTGAGGTGCTTTACACTGCTGTGTTTGAGAAATGTACAGTTGGGTCAGCAATCTGACATCTTCACTATGTTTGGAAAGAGTAAAAAGTATCCTCCTTAGAAATTTTGAAATTTGAATTAAATAAAAAGGAACTTTATGTGGGTTTTTTTGGGTTTTTTGGGGTTTTTTTGGATCAAGGAATATAATTTTGCATCTGTCTTGAAAAAGGCCAAAATAGTAAAATAAATGCTCTCCAGTAATGGAGAGAAAAGGTTTTACCTTGAGATAAGACAAAAACTGTGAGGAGTACCAGTTCCCAGATAAATGTGTGCATAGACATATGATACATCTCTAAGATGGAACCTACTTACTTTGTACAGTTGTTATTCAAGTGGCTTAAAAAAAACCCAACAAAACAACCTTTACCACTCCATTATGAAAGGCGTAATATTGCTGAGAAGTTCTTGTGCATAGATTTAATTGATCCCTCTTCCTTATTTTAAGGAACAGGTATAAGCTAATAAGAAAAAAAAATCTCAAATTAAAAATTTGTCAAGTATTTAAAAGGTTTGATTGTATTTATTTTTATTCATCATAATATATTCATCTTTATTTTATTTTCAGCGTGATCATTCTTTGACACTGAGTAAACTGTAAATATTTAAAAAAATAGAAAAGGAAAATGCTTATTTTCCATTTAAAGAAACTGGATTTTATCACACTGATAAAATAGTAAGTATGTGTCTTGTGTTACATAACCAAAAAAAATGTGTATTCTATTTCATCTGTTGAAACCTGTTGGGGAGATTTTTTTTTCCTTATCTCTTGTAACTCCAGGGGGGAGGATGCCTTCTGATAATAGGTCAACTAAGGTGGGGCAGTGTTTCTTATCTCTTTTATCACCTTCATCCACCCTCTGGGGAATATCTTCTGTTAATGGGCCATTAAGGCTCACCAGTGATGTGACACATTACATTGTGAGATGCTCCACCCAGTGGGAAGGAGCCAACCATTCCCTACCCAGATAAAAATGGGGACACAGGGACGCCAGGCATCCTCTTTTCCATGGGATTCTGAGAGGAAATCTGGACTCATCTCACCACCACTGAACCCCACCTTGCAAGATCATCTCTACTCCAACAGAACCACATCTGTCACTCCAGGAGGACTTATTTGGACTGCTTCCAACACCCTGCCTGACAGGGTGTCAAGTCATATTCCTGGCTCTGTTTGTTTGTTTGCTTGTTTGTTTTTTTTTTCATTACTGCATTTTGCATTTTTTGTATTCCTAGTAAAGAACTGTTACTCCTATTCCCATATTTTTGCCTGAAAGCTCCTAATTGCAAAATTATAATTTGGATGGAGGGGATTTTACATTCTCCAATCCAAGGGAAACTCCAGTTTTCCCTGAAAGATATCTGTCTTTCCAGACCAAGACAGTATAATAAGCAGAAGTGAGCATAACATTCCAGAAGAAATGATTGCCTGTTTTGTTTTATATACTGCTGTATATGTTTATGTTGCTATTTAATTGCTTGGATGGGAAGATAATAAGTCCTTGTGCATACACAGTGTTTCTGTTGTAATCATTTGTAATTTACATTAGAATAAACTAGTAGAGAGGCACTTAGAAAGCCCTGAAAATTTGCACATCCTTCACTTTAAAAGTTTTAAATCAAGCAGAATATTTTCAGTTAATTAACAGCCTTAGTAACAAGAGTAGTCAATACCTTCAAAATGATTCTAGCATTAATGTCTTGTTGAATCCCGTGTGATCATCTGGCTTTTATTTTCTGACTAGTTCATCCTTTGTAAACTAAATTATGTTTTAAGGAAAATAATTTATGAAAGCTAAAGAACAGATATCATCCCTTACTAACAATAATTCATACATATTAACTGTATTATCTAAACTGCTGTCCTGTCCTTGTTTCTGTTGTGTAATAGCAAATGTACCTTAGAGAACAGAGGCTGTCCAGGACTGCCTGGATCAAAGGTAATCTTGTGTAGATTTTAGCTCTGTAATGAATGAAATATATATCACATGTAAATGAAAAATCCTAAGGATAAGATGATAACAGTTCCGTAAGCAACTGTTAGGACAGTGTGCAGAAGTTTTCACATTCATTTTCATTAATTTTCCCTATCTTGTGCCCTGAAGTATTTTGTATTCTTCAAAATGGATTGTGAAAAGACTAGCAACTGGTTTGTGGTTTATCTAAATTAAACCAAAGGTGATTGTGTAAAAAAAATATACTACCAACTATTCTCTGGGATCTGAAAGAGACAAACATTTTTTTGTTTACTTATTTCATAGTTTTTAGCAAAGCTGCTAATCCTAAAAAAGATTTCATCCTTTACACCAAATACAGCTTTCCTGAGACGAAATACTCTAAGTTTTATTAAGACTATACTGGGGTGGAGTTTTTAGCTTGGACATTTTCTTAATATACATATCTGTGTGCTCATCTGGCTTTGCAATGAGAATGTGAATGTATTAAAAAGTTTTTTAAACTGACTTGAAGATAGGGCTGTGCCCAGCTTGTTAAACACTTGTTGGCTGTTTTTTTGGGGTGACTTTGTAGATTGGTGTAAGCCATGTTTTGGACAGGTGAGCAGGGGTGGTGTACGTTTGTACATGTGTGTGTGTACCAGTAAACACAGATACAGCTATTATTTGTGTGTGTGTGATTGTATGTAAAACTTAGGGTAGACATAAAACTAGGGTAGACATACAGCTTGATTCATTGTTTTGTCAATTATCATCACAAGTGGAAGGCTGCTGAAAGATGGAAGTAAAGCATCTCTCTAGAAAAATGCTGTACTTAAAGGTCAATGGTGCTATGTGGAAAATGAGAATCAGTTTTTACTCAGTGGTGTGCCTGTCAAATGAAAGTGTAAAATGGAGACTCTTGCACCATCTATAGGTATAAACTTAAAATTCAAATCATACCTGTTGGAAAATGAAATATATTTACATTTAGTCTGGACATTGAACAGTTCTTAAAAGAAGGATGAGAGATGTCAGTACTTGTAATGTTTATTATTACCTAATTGGGTTAATATATTGTGAATAATTTAAACATCTCATTTTCCTGCTACATTCTGTGCTTTCCTTGGATCCTGATTATTTTCTTATTTTTGTGTAGGAGAAAAAGTGTACTAAAGGGTCATCTAACTTTAGTTATGCTTATTAGTTGAAGACTTTAATGAAAATCTGCTAATAAAATACCTGAAGATGAAGCTGAAACAATGCTGATACCTTTGTTCTGATTGGCTGGCTAGATATATGTATTAGCCTTCTAGATATTCATATGGACTATGCATGAGTCAAGTGTAGGACTGAATTTTTTTGGTAGCATGTGTCTATCAGCAAGGTGACAGCAGAGCTTTCTGTGATTGCTAATAGAAGTAGAGAGTACCCTTCCAGAGTAGTTTATCTACATTGCAAAATTGTAATTATTGTAATTATATAACACGAGACTAGGGATTTTTTCTGCTATAGGGGAGGAAAAAGGTTATGCTGATGAAATATTTAAAAAAATAATTATAAAGCATTTTAATTGTTATGTAATTCTGGATTGCATCTGTGCTTAATAATCTGATATTTGAATTATCAGCAGGGCATAATGACTGGCAAGGTTTATTTGAGGATCTTTCCAGACTTTCCATTCAGAGTGGTTTGGCATCTTCAGTCGACTTCATAAGTAGAAATGAAGAAATAAGAGGCCACTGTGAAAACCATTTCATTTTTGATGAATCTCATTTATTCAAAATAGTCACTGGACCAACACTGAAAAGTAGACATAGCTTCCACCTCACAGCTGCCTATGTGATGTAGGCTCCCTGTAGAGGTGGGTACTTAAGAAATGGAGAGGACCAGCCAGGTGGAATGGTTAGACCTACCCTATTTGCAGAATAATTGCATTCTTTGTAGGGTGCTTTGGATTCTTTCCATGTGATTAAACCCACAGCTGGGTATTTTAGGAATTGTATCTGTATTTGCTGGGCAAATAAGATTTTTTTTTTTTTTCATGGAACTTGTGTTTGCATCACTTCTGTTACAGATACTCTCAATATACAACTCCACTAGTGCTATACTCTAACTATATGGACTTTGTCATTCTGAAATTTTGTAGCAGACAGGCAATGGTCTGCCACATTCAGTATCTAAAGGCTAAGGTCTTGTCTCTGTGTGTCATAGGTTTGGGTATGAGCTCCTACTGTACTTTTTAAGAATTTTTTTCCCTCTGTCAATATACCATAAAAATGCATCAGCTAACAATCCTGTTTAAAATCTAAGAGCAAGATTTTGAATTTCACAGTCAGTTCAGTTGGTATCTGAGACTCCTTTTCAAATTGCCTTTTAATGTGTACTGTATGACCTGTACTTTGCCCCTCCAGTCCCTGCATAGCAGCTCCTCCCTAGAGACCCATACAGCCAAATATTCTTTGGATGGAAGAATGGTTTCAGGGTGAAAGGGGAAAGAGGTGAGGAAAGGACCATCTACCCTTCCTGAGGAACTGAAAGCTGGTCAGGATGCATGTCTGGAATCACCCATCATCTCAAGCCTCACTCACTGGCTGTGAAATGTCATGCAGAAGAGCTCATTGCCAGCCTATGGTGTTACAAACAAGGGGTACAAGAGATCAACTGATCAGAATCCAGATTTGGTACAATATTAAGTTCGTGATCACCACTGATACTAAAGAGGTTGGTAGGTACATCATATATCTTTAGTATCAAACATTTTAAAATACATATCTACAACCAGTTGGCCTATAGTAATGTTCCATTATGTGGAATTTTTACTGGCCAAGGGCAAAAGTGTTTCTTGGTCTGGTTAACTTAAGCAAACATTTATCTTACTTGAGTAAAAACAAGAAAAAAGCAAAATAATTGACACTAAAGAATTATTCTGCTTAAATTTAAATTCTTATTGTTTTCAATTTTGATGCTCCTTTGCCAGAGTACTGTGACAATGATTTCCTAGAAGATATTTGTAAGTAGTTTAGTCTATCCTTGTAGTTTGAGGCAGGAGTATTTTTAATTATTTATTACTTTGGACATATATATTTGAAATATATCAAAGGAATGTAATTTCTAAGGTGTGTATTTACTTGAGTCAAGTTAATTTTCTAACATTAGGTCCCCTCTATACCTCCTCTCATACTGCAGGGTAATTGAATCCTGTCTCCACTTTATTATGTTTCTGGACTTCTGAACATCTGAGCCAGTGTTCATTACATATCAGACATTTCTGTGGCTTCATTCTGTTCTTAATTGTTTTCATGTTAGCAGAGGTCTCATCTAGAAGTAAGAATATATTCTCTATTATCAGGAGCTAAGATCTTTAACTTTCTTCACCATGCTAATGACCTTCTTCTGTAGTGCTTGCCACCTATATTAGCCTTTTTCACTGTGAAATGTGAAGATCTTGTGTGGTGTTTCAAAGCACCTCAGGTAATTCTCTTTAAAGTATGAGTGTTAATGTCTGTGAGACAGAATATAGTAGGATTTCATCAGAATAGTGTTTTTGCTATAGTTCTACTTTGTAATGTATTTAATTCATAACCAGTTCCAGATTTTTTCTACCAGTATTTACTACTTTTGCAATTTACAATAATTTATTAAGTTTTAAAGATTATTATACCTACAGTATTTGCATGGGATACATATCCACACATTATACCCATGCATTTCTTGGAAATTCATATGTAGTGATGTTTACTATTAAGTAATTTCATTATTTACATATATTCCTGTTACTTATTTGCAAAGGGGTTACTTATCTTCTATGAAATTGCTACTGACTTCTAGGGGGAGAGAATAATTTTCAAAGCAAGGATAACATTCGCTCATCTTATAACTTACTTATGCACTCATAGATTCCCCACACACATCCTCAGAGATGTACAGATTCCCCTCAGTGTCTCACATATATTGTTTTCAAACTGAAAATGGTTCTAAACATTGTTACCTCAGATCCTCAGAGAGACACGTCTTGAAATTACTTGTACATCATTAGTGTGTTTTTCTTTCCTGTCCTCTGCTTTTCCAAATGCAAGTAAATAGATGTAATTTGATCTATCTTGTTTTGTCTATTCAGCCATTTTATTTACCATGTTTTATTTACCCACTATGTCCCACAATGTTTATTTATATATAATGTATATTATGTATGTCATAGAAAGTTAGAAATACTGAAGCCAGGATTTTTTTCCAAGAATTTACATGGAAACTACACTGAAAAATTAATTTGCACATTTCTGTTTTCCCTTAGAACCACATGCCACATGATAATGGCTATTTTGGGCATGTTTCTTAAATCTATTGGGCTGTAGTTTAGCACTTCTAGTTTCCTAAAGTTATTTTATTTTTGTCAAACAGCCTCATATGTCCAAGTAGGTCATGATGGTTGATTTTACAGCTCTTCATTTCAGAAAACTTATTCAAGGTTTTTATTTTATTTAATTTTTTTAGTCCTTTTCTTAGTATGTTACATTATTTAGACTTTCTTGTACTGCATTTTTTTAAATTTTGTTCATGATATTCTGCTGTTGTTTATATTTAATACATATAAATATATTCCAATTTTAAATTAATTTTTCATAATCTTTATTATGGTAATTATTTAATTATGTAATAATTATTTACTAATTTTGATTCTGCAATAATAGTATATTGTTATCTTTTTTCTTTATTATCATGCTATTATAGGTCTCCATTATTTGTGTTCCTTTCACATTCTGTATCAAAATTACTTTTCTTCAATATAGTAGTAAAGCATTTTTTTCATGCTTTGTTCTTTTTCATTTTCTTAAATTACCTGTGCCCCACAGTAGTCAAATTTCATTTAATCTCTCTTGTTACCATGCAACTGTCATGATGCTTTAAAAGTACCTTTATAGTCATATACTGATGGGTTTTATTTTGAAAGTTATTATTCTTCTCATGAATGTCCATTGTCCTTAAACTGATTACATCAGAAGATATTTTCCTAGCCTAGATGGGTTTTTTATCTCTATCAACTTTTTTACTGACACCTAATGTGTTTTTCTTTTTTGATTTTTAATGTCCGCAGTAACTTTAAGCTTTTCCTACAAGCTCTCTTTAGCAAAGGCAAAACTAAGACTACTAGGTCTTAGCTGCAATCCATTTTATCTGTTCAAAAACTTCTTTCTGTCCATATAAATCAAGTTCAAGGGCACCTCGCTTAGCCTGAAATCTCCCAAATTTGTAATAAACATTTTTTTTTTCTGCCACTGAAATATGTTATAGTTTGGAAATGACAATAGATTTCTAAAATAAAGTCTACTTTTGTGAGCACAAGAAAAAGAGTTTTGCACAGTACAAGGTGGATTCTTCAGCTGTGTCATAAAAATCTCTCTGTGTAGGTAGTATTACCTGAACTATGGAGTCTGCACAGGTTTTCTGAGAAATTCTGTCTGACTGTGTCTTGCAAGCAGCCCTACTTTCTGTACCCAAAACGGTAGTGGATATAAACTCGGGTGTGTTTGCTCATCCTGGTTAAAACAGGGATACCTGAACATAAAACTTGAGCAAACACTTAGGCACTGAAAGAATTGCCTAGACAGAAGGTTTGGGATCTTCTGCCTGCTTCTACTGGTAGAGTTTGGAGTAAGCTGAAGTATTTTGGATCTCTTGTTATAAAATTAGATCTAGATATTTTCATTTAAAATAGAATATAAGTTTGTTTTGAAGAGGAAACTGAATCCCGTTCTGAACGGCAGAGTTTGCTGGCAGAGTTTGGAGTAAGCTGAAGATGTATTTCGGATGTCTTGTTATAAAATTAGATTTAGATATTTTCATTTAAAATACAATATAAGTTTGTTTTGAAGAGGAAACTGAATCCCGTTCTGAACCCAGTAGCTTATCTTTTTATTTTTCCTAAGTTGTGGAATAGAAATAGATAATTAGACAACATAAGTGTACTACATGGACAGGAGCATGTCCATACATATTTTGTAGAGAGCCAGTTTAACATTGTAAAACTGACTGGCATGAGCCTTCTTAAGGCAGGGAACTCTACAGCATCTGCTCATGATGTTCTCCTGCAAAGCCCTCCTGCCTGTAGCTGGGCCGTGTTTGCATTCAATTATAGATTCTCTGCTATCCTGTACTGGCTGCTGTCACAACCCCACAAACAGACAAAGCCTAAAATACAATTTCCTTTCCAGGGGTACTTAGGGACATGGATTATGAGTAGACTTGGTCTGTGTTAATGATGACCTTTAAAGTCTTTTCCAACCCAAATGATTTTATGATTCTGACTTTAACTGATGCTCATCAAGGACTAATGATGTTCATCTTAAAATGTTTCTATAAAACACACATGCTTTTCATCTCACTGTTACTGAGATTAAATGTCTGGAAAGAACCTGATATAGTGAATCAATACAAAAACCCATTTGTACCACTATCGAAAGCTATGGTCCATACATCTACACTAAAGCTGTGGCTGGAAATACTGAGAGCTTTGAAGAGAGAGAAAGCAGAGCGAAAAGCACTTGTTGGACCAGGTAAACAATTAAGGACTATTTGTTCCACTATGGGATAATGTTTATCTGCAATTTACTTGGACCTACTTGGTTCTTTAGAGATTAATGGAGCTTCACTGTCAGCACATCAGTTCCTCTTTTACACTACTTCTCTCCCCATCTCCTCTTCAGAAAAAAAATAGATGGGCTGCTCATTTTATCCAGTTTATACCACAGGAAGACAATAAACAGCTTCTTTTTCACATCCCCTAGAAATGCTGCTATCCAGTCTTCTTCCTTTTTGTATACTTTTGAGTGCCTACCTACAAGATTCTTAAGCAAATTTCTATAGCCTCCTTCTCTTTAACTGCTGCAATAAAAAAGGAAAAGATTTGGCTTCTAAGTCTGAATTGATTTCTGTACATGTAATAATTAATACTAATAGTACTACTAACAGTAATTATTGTTAACTGTTATTAAATTATTCAGCTACATATCTAAAATATCTGTACTATTCAGCCTGACAGAGGGACGGAGTGTTCCTCTTTATTTTCCTATACATGATGTTTTCTTTTTCTCTTTTTAAATGTATGTAAGTTCCTGCTTATAAAGGATAAGCCAAAGCTTCCCATTGCATGGAGGCAACAGGAAAAAAAAGCAGATAACTCTGAAAATGTACTGAAAATCGTCTAGTCTACTTTAAGCTGGACTGACTATTTCAGAATTAAGCCCTGTTGACTGTATGCAAAGTGAAGGCTGGTAATGTTTAGGTATATTGGGTTGTGTCCTCAAGGTGATCACGGTCAGACAGGTAGTGGGATTCAGAGCTATCAGTATTAAGAGCCCTGTCATTTTTCTTGAGAGTCAATATCAGAATTCCTTTGCACCAAGCAAGAGTGATTTGAATGGGGGAACCATACTGAATGAAGCAGATTTATATTAAAATGCTTGCAATTCAATTTGCTTTCAGACTAATGTTTTCCCTGAGTATATTTTCAGCTCTAAGGGCAATAAAATCATAAGCTTAAGTATGACAGCTTGAAAATTACATAGAAGATATGAAGATTCCTTGTAGAGGAGTCTGTGTTTTCAACTAACAAATCACCTGTTTGCCTCTAGGTTGCTATCTAGATCTAGAAACTCAGAATTTACTGTTTCTTTTACCTGCACCATTTTGTTCTTTCCTACCTTATTGGTATGAATTTGCCTCATGTCCTGGCAGTGTGCTTACCATTTTTTTTCTGCCTTGCCTGCAAAAATCCTGTTCACCCTTCAACTTCTGAACATGGAATCTCAGATCTAGGCAGCTGCTCAAAAGGGTCATCCTGAAACAGTGCCAGATTCCTTTTCTTCTTTGTTTCCTTTTCTCAAACCTGCTTTTGATTGTCTGAGCTGTACTTGAGAAAGGGAGATAGCAAGGAGAGTTGGTTGAGTTCAAAGAAGGAAGTTTGTGCATGAGTGGTAATGTAGTAAAATAAATTGGCAGTCATCACAGTGGGAGACACTTAGCAGACACTGCTTTCAAGGTCTTAGAGTGCTGCTTGACAACAAAATAATGAGTCATTAATGATAAGCAAAATATAGCTTTAAATGTCACTGATGTTTTTTGTACTGTAAGGGTATTCGTATATCTGAATACCCTAATCTTGTTGCAGAAGGTCTGAGTGTACTGGTTATTGGTATAGAGTATATGTAGGGCACATATATCCTTTTTTTTTGAAAGATATAATGGACACTGTTGATCAGAGTCCTAGTTACAGTACAAGTCCAGTGAAGCCTGTATATCTAAATCACTTTGTCTGTGTATTTTGTAAGGTCTCAGTTAGGAACATATACCTTTATTTCCTTCCCTCTCAAGAAAATTTCTGTGCAGTTTGTTTTCTTTTGGGAAGACCTCATTGTGTGCTTCAACATCCTCAGGAGGGGAAGTGGAGGCCAAATCTCTCCTCTCAGAAACAGCCTGAATTTGCTTCAGGGAACTTGTAGGTTGACTTTCAGGAAACGGTTTTCACCCGGGGCATGTCTGGGCACTGAAACAGGCTCCCCAGAGAAGTGGTCACAGCACCAAGCCTGTCTGAGTTGAAATGTATTAGGACAATACTCTCAGGCACCCTCAGATATGATTCATGGGGCTGTCCTGTGAAGGGCCAGGACTTGATGATTCTCATGGATCCCTTCCAACTTGGCTTATTATATGATTCTATTTGTGTATGAGTTACTGCATGTGTTGGACAGAGACATAGTAGTGATTTATTGTATACACTGTGTTGAAAATAATTCTAACTTTTCCATTTCCCTGAGTTTGTGAAACATGCCCACTTCACAGTACTTTTCTACTTCATATTTCTTCCTTGTTTTACATCTGTCTCTGCCCACAGGCTCAGACATCTTACTTCCAACTCTATTGATTTAGCTGCAATTAGAACTAAAGAAGCTACCCCAAACTTTTTACTCCTATGGAGTGGAGAAAAACAGCTTTCTGCTTCAGCAAATGCTTATACATATTTATTGACTGTCTTCTTTGTGGATGTTATGATGAGCTTGTTTATCAGGGAAAATGACTTGAAGTAGACTCAGATCTCAATATCTGAGATTCCAATTAGGAATTTAATAAATGCTGAAACCTTTTAAATCTTTCACTTATTCATAATGTGGCATGACAATAAACAGCTGGTGACAGTGGAAAAATTCAACAGGAATCTAGTGTCTAGATTAATTTCTTTTTTTTTATTAGATTGCAGAGCCTGAATCTGTGACCATGACATGTCTGACTTCAGAGAACTCATTATTTCTTCTATTGTGCTCTAGCAGTTTCCATCCTTCTCACTCAGAGGTGGTGCAGCTGCTTTTGAAGAATTTCCACGCTGAAGAATTTTTTGAAGAATTTCCGTGCTTCCATTTCCAAGGAAGGGATAAACATTCTTTTATATTTTCATGCCCCAGTAGGACAGCGAGGTCTTCTTAAGCAGAAGAATAAAAGCACAACAGCATTAGAGAGACACATTTACCAATGTTTCGTTTTACCTTCCTATAGAAAGATAAAATGAGTGTTTTCATGCTTTAACTATTAAATTTATTCTGGCTAAAATTCTTGGGAGGTTTCTCAGCCCCCTTGCAACATCTGAGGAGCTTCTCAGAGTTTTGCAGATCTGTCACAGCTCCTGAGGCCTGTTGTGTAGTACTAGTTGCAGGAGTGCTGAGTGTTAGGAAGTTGCAGTGATTCCTGCATTCCCTAGGCCTGCACTGCCCAGTCGCAGTGTTCAAGGCACCATGATGGACATTTCAAGGAGGCACAGACTTGCAGGACAAACAGATATCAGAGTGTATGCACAAGTGCTGCTGACCTTGAGGCTTCCAGATCATCCACTTGCTGGATGTGTTAAATACACCACAGAGACACTGAATTTACCATACAAGAAAAAAATTGCAGAAAGTGCTGAATTTATGTAATCCAGCTGTTGCTCAGTGTATTTGCATATGATTCTGCATGAGGAAAGATGGCAATTTTTGACATTTGAATCAACTAAAACTTCTTAGATAACTATATAACATCCCCAGTAATTGTTTCCTCTGTAAAATATTTTTTGTCCATTTTGTAAGCTATTTTGCTGTAGGAAACAAACAAGAAGTAGGAACTTTTTTTTTTTTTTTCTTTAATTATTTTCCCCAACAGGTGTGAACTTAGGGCAAACTAGGTTGTTATCAAGATTATAAGTATTTTTAAACTCTTTAGCTGGGTGTTTACTGTATTGCTTTCTTATGTGAGTAGGAGAATAAGTAGAAGTTATTTTGATCTGAAGTGTGAAAAAGCCCATGAAATTTTGGTCCTGGTTACAAAACATTTACATTTTTGTCAATGACAGAATAAGTGTACTTTGGACATGGCCTGTGAGGACTGTGACTAATTCATAAATGTACAGATGGAGCCACACATCATGCTGCATTGCTCTTTAAACTTCTGCACCACAGGTCCTGTCTTTTCAGTCTTTTTAAATGTCAATCGAAAGTTTTTCATTCTTATCTTGAGAGTTGTTAGATTATAATATCAGATCCCAGAGAATTCTAGACTTCTGCAGCTTTGAAGCACTTCATCCATCATACTGGCCAAAGATATTATAATGCTTGGCTTGAGGCATATAAAAAACCCTCTTAGGATGCTGATGATGCATCAGTGGGTTTCTACACACCAGTTTTCTCAATTAAAACATTGTCTTCAAAGTACAAGATTTAATGTATTTTGGATCATTTGGCCAATGATCATAGATTTTTTTCTCACTGGACTTTTGCTAGTCATTTAGGGAAAAAAAGTTTATTTTTTAATGGAGCAAATGTGTTGTTTGTCATGATCTTTTTCTATAGATGCAATTTCCTAAGAAAAGATCATGAGTGGAAATAATCCAGGCATGCTGGTCTTGACGGTTAAATGTTTTCAGGGGAGATCATAATTAGGGATACCAGTTTCATAATTTTATGGTTTGATTTATTTTCCCTTTGAGCATTTCAGTCTGTTGCAGGCTATGGGGACGTTCTGTCAAAATCAGTAAATTAGAGCTATTTATGATGGTAAATATGAATTGAGATTTTTGTATGTCTTAACAAAAAATGTGTCATACTCATCACTAATGAAACAGTGTTGATAAAACAAATAATTTGTACATTTGGAATGTCACATGAAGCAGGCTTTTTTTCTGACATATTACACGTTTTCCCTCCAGCACTTTTTTTTTACCCGTACATGATTGCCAGCTCCTCAGCAAAACTTCTGCAGCTCCAGTAATGGAATTTTTTCTGAATCGCAGTAAGAATTATCTCTGCTGGAGCTCAGCCCTGATAAATTCTGTCAGCACAATGTCTATGCCCCGTGAAAGTCCTGTTTCAAGGGTGAATTGTAGTCTTTTGGATAACATTTACATCTTGCAGCCAGCAAACTACTTGTACTTGAGTACCCTTGTGCATCTGAATCATGGCACTGGTGGAAGCCTGCCAATTTTATGAAGAGTAAGGTTTTTCTAAATGTACATTTTATAATACCACTTAAGTGAAAGATAAGAGGCAGAGGTTTAATAAAATAGTTTATCATTGAAAGAATAATTTAAAAAATCCTACAGAGAGCAGCACATTACAAATGTATTTAAGTCTTGCTTTTTGTAGCTGTCTCCCCTTATTTATGTGAATGAAACAACAGAAATGTGGCCATCACCATTTAGAAATTACACATAACAGTCATTCATTGCTGCTCTGCACTTTCCCATTATTTTTCACAGTGGACACAAAATGGACACAGATGGAACAAAAAATCAATCAGTCCCTGCCAAGAAAAAATACAAAGCACATACTGAAGGTCTGATGTTCAATACAAGCAATTTTATATTTTCTTTAAAGAGATGGTCAGTGGCAACTTTCAATATTTTCCGTAACACCAGTAGTAATAAATAACCTAAACAAATGAGTCCAAATGACCACAATAGAAATTAAAGCTTGAATTTGACCTTTTCATACATATCTGTGTTTTCTTATAGTAAATGAAACAGTTTTGAAGCTGGTGTCTGGGCTGCACCCAGTTTCAGTAGCTTTAATGGCTGAAGCACTAATATTTTTAATTGCTTTTCAAAATGTTCTGTACCTTCCTAGTTCATTTTTTCTTTTGCGTTTCCATATAAAAGCAACACTTTGGAGCACAACTGAATTGTTTTTCTTGTGCAGTTCTGGTTTAAATGTTAAATCTGCATGCACAACCTGTAAACAGACTGCATTAATATTTGATGTATAATTAATGTATCCATATTATTTTCATGAATATAATGGTGGATTTCTTTTTCGTGTCTGCAGATAAAAAGCATATAAGGTGAAGTTTAATTTACATGAAAATTAGCTTTTAAAAATGGTGATTTAGAAAAACATGTCAGAATGAACTTTGAGAGATCGTCCTGTACAATTCTTCCTTATGAGGAGTTGAGCATGAGATCAACTGTATTTGACCCAATCTTAGAATACATTTACTTACTGGGTTCTTAGAAGAGATGTTCCTAGCTTCCTTAGTTGATTTCTGTGAACTGCTTGATGGTTTCTACTCCTCGAAAATTCTTTCTTAAGTGTAACTCAAGTCATCCTTAGTATGAATTAATTCCGCGTGTTTGTGTGCATATATGTATTTATGTGTGTGTATTTAAAAGTGCCTGCCTGCATGTTCTGGCTTTCCTTTATTTATACTGGGTTATGTGGTCTTAAATGCTCACAATCTATAGGTCATATTTTGTGTTTGATTATTCTTATTGCCATCCTCTGAACTGTTTCCTTCTGCTCTGTGTTTGTTTCCTTGATGTATTGTACCCAAAACTATAAACAGTAGTCCACAGGAGGCTTTTGTAGTTCTTGAACAGACTAGATGGAACAAATGCTCCTTAATTGTAGTTATCGCAAGCCATCCTCTGTTGGCAATGTCAGCTAGATAAACCTTATTTCTGCTGCTCCAAGAGCCTTGTTTCTGAAATTAGTATGAAAACTTTACTAGTAATTTGTGTTGGGGGACAGAACTACCCAGCAGTTTCTGAAGTAAAGATAATCTGTACAAAGTAACTAATATTACTGTCAGCAATATTTCAGATATTGCATCACTCTGAAAGTCACAACTTCAACACCCCCTACCCCACCCCAAATCTCCAACCCCCAGCAGTGCAGGGACAGCTGTGTTTGTACAATACACTGTGTGTGTGTCTGTGTGTTCACAAAACCTCTGTACTACTCTGGCCAAGCTTGTTCTTCGTGTGTTCTCACAAATGAGCAAGTGAAAAATACAGTGAGGTTCTTTCTAAGGTAAGATCCAAACCAACGCAGCTCCTGACCTTTCCTGCTCTCTTAGGGTCACTGCACCATTGTGTTTGATACTGTCCATTTACTGAGATATTGATATTTGGAACAATAAGGGATATTTATTCTCCTTTTGGGGAATGGATGTGGTTGTGTGAGTTGGAGTGCACCCCCAGTAACTTGTAATGTGTAAAATGCATCTCCCTTTACCTTACATTTTTATTTTTTGATGTGCTTTTCATATGGATAAATATACTCTGCTGTAAGGGCAAACTTCTTTTTTTGGTAAATTCCTTTAATATTTCTCAAAGAAAAGTAATATAATTAAGAAATATACAAACTTGATGAGATTTGTAGTAAAGTCAAATTTAAGTCCAGCATTAGAGTTTTGAGTCTGTGTTGCTCTGGCATTTTTGAATTTAGAATCCCAGACCATGCTAAGCTGCAAAGATCCCCTCTGTTTGACATTTCAAGCTTTTTGAAAAATCTAGGTTGGTTTTATATATATTTATATATATAAATTTATTCCAAAATAAGCACATATAATCGTGTTAACAGAGGTAGTGTTTTCAGCAAGTCTCTAAAACCTTTAAAAACTTACTTCTGGAAAAAAATGTGAGCTATGTTATCTTTCACTATACTGCAGGATATCTCATCTTCCATGCCTGTCTTTCAGGCACTCATTTAGCAGTTTCTTACTTGTTGCAGTTTGCTTTCCTGTTTGATTCTGCACTGATTTTGGTGGGACACCATTCAGACACAGTAGCCTATCAAATACTGATCAGTGCTGAGGGTGTTCCACTTCCCCATAGCAGGGACTGCCTTGATAATACATGAGACATGAGACAGAGGCATTACTGAAATGGATCCTGTTGCACTTTATTTTCATTTTTAAAATTTGCTTTCATGTTTTCATGCTTTTTATGTGTCATTTTTTTTTTCTTTACAGTGGGTAACCTGGTATAACCTGAGTAACCTGTTCTAAAGCTCAGAATTGCCATCCCCTGCTCAGTGGTGGTGTCATTAATATATATTGTGTGCAGTGGCAGGGAGCTGTGTTCAAGAACTGAAACACCTGTGGATGTAGATAAAACAAAACAAAATAATTTCATTTTTAGTTCAGAGCTTTAAAAGTTCCAGGGAATTTTATGAAAGTAAAAATTAATACTAGATTAATGCTAGTATTTCATAAGTCATATCAAAAGCTGCTGGTTTTTATAGTGCAAATCAGGTTTGAAGCACTTTGCAAAAACAAAAGGCTGACAGGAAATTAAATTCTGAATAAGAAATAAATATCAAGACTATTATGTTGTGGTTTTTATTCATTGCGGAAAACCCCAATGAATTCTGTTGATATTAGAATGGAATGAATGGGATTGAACATCTCTCACTTGACTATTTTTATGTCTGCTAAAAGATTATTATAATAAATTAAAGTTGATAAACTTTTAATGTTCATGATATTTTAGAGCTTTTGCCCTGGTTAAAGCTTTCTCCATCATAAGTGGTTGCAAAAAAGTTATGTGAAGAGGTGTCTAGTATTGCTCACATACTAAGAAGTTTGAAAAATACTCTACAGATTCAGTCATGAACTTTTCCTTATCCTGTAAAAAGTCTTGCTCAAGGGGGAGATCAGAAGAAAGTTAATAACCATTTTACTTGTAGTGGTAACTATGGTTGATTGTGATTATTCTAATTGATAATCTATTGAAAAAGAAAAAAAAAAAGAAAAGAACCCACACCTGAAGTCAATCTGTTCCTTACTGAAAAATAAAAAGAGAGAAAAATCCTTAAAGTACTTTCTAAAAGGATACTTTGCAGAAAAAATTGAGGAACTTCCTTGTAAAATTGGAAAGAATGTGGTTTCAGCTAAGATAACCTTTCTGTAAACAAGAGATTATTCAGGGGGTAGGACCAGAACATATGCACTTTATATATCAAATCATTAAGCAGCTGGTGCCATCAAAGTGCCTATACTGACTTACAGAAAGGCTCTGAAAATATGGTGATCAGGAGAGGTGCTCATACAATCAGATAAAGCAGATTATGGCCCCAAAGTGAAAAGATACTGCTTTGGTGCCTTTGGATGGTGATCTAAGGTGAATGTAATTTGGGATAATCCTCATGTCACTGATGGAATGTGAGAAAATTACATTTTCTTTTTAAGTCTTATAGCACGTTGTCAGTCCCTCACAGCTTTCTTTTTTTGTCTGCTATGATTGAGGCCTTCTGATTACTTCTATACATTTCTCCCCTAATGATGTACTTATTACTGAAGTAAAGAGAGTGACAATGATGGAAATATTACAAAAGTGTAAGAGAGTTTGTTCTAAAGTATTGTTTGCTGATCCAAAATTTGCTTGAACTAACATAACTATTTGGCCTTCAAAACTGAAGTGGAAAGGCAGGTAGAAATATTTTGTTCTTTTCATTGACATTAACATACAAATATAGTTCAAACGTGTCTGACAGATTTCCCTTGTTTTTGTCCCGAAATGAACCTTACAGTACAGATGATAAAATACAGTTTTTAAGGGTCACTTTAACATTTTTTCAATTTGCATTTATTTAAAAAAATGGGGATGATCTCCTTTTAATGAGTTCAGTTTGCATTGAATTTGGGACTGAAGTAGACTCTAAGAATTTCAAAACCAAGTACAAATCATTCAGTCTCCAAAGAGAAGCATATGTAATCCAAAATACTGTTTCTTTTCTTCACGTGATAATTTTCTGCTTTTTCTCATTTAATAATCTTGATTTGTGTATTTTTAAAAATATTGATAATTAATTCATGAATATCACAAACATTTTGTGTTAATATTGTTGCATTTCATCATTACATTAATCATAATGAATTGTATTTTATTTTGAAAATCATAATTTAGTCTTTCTGCTTAAGCATTATGGTGGGCAGGGTTCTTTTGATGGATTGTAACAGGTGCCCAATCAATTACTGTGAAAAGAAGTGTCATGAGTGACAGTTATTTAAGTAAAGACATTATTTATATTTATATGCTTTCAATGGAGGTAGATTTTGGTGCTAGTGGAATATTGGCCACCCAGTGAAGGACAAATGCAGAAGGTTTTTCTCACAACAATGGTCCCTGTAACATGTTCTTACATTGTTGCTATGAGGGGAATTGTGGGCTTTAATATCATGACTTTATCATTGTATTAAACACTGATGTCTCTGTACAGAACCAGAACTTCAGGGATGATTTCTTAGTGCTGTCTGTTACTATGGCTTTTTCCAGTGTGTGAAATTAAAGTTAGACTCAACACCTTCTTGTTAATCAAGAATCATCTAATGAGAAACCTGAAATCCTTAGTGTCCCTAAAGATAATGGAAAAAATTTTTACTCAAGTCATCAGAGGCAAAATTTCATATTCAAAACTCTGAACAAATAAAGCATAGTTAGTGACAGTAAAGATTCTTGGAATTGATTAGAGTTGTGCAGAATAAATAAAAAGACAAAAGTGAGAAATAAAATACAGGGCAAGTTAACAGTTTCAACTTGTAAATTATGTATGTTTTCTCATATATGTATATGATACTTGATTACAGATTTTGTCTTCATTGTTTAGCTTCATCTGATTTCATAAAATGAACAGAAAATTATGAAATGTAGTCATTATCAGAATAATACTTTTTCAAAGCATTAAACATCCTCTAATACTTAAGATATGTCTAATCCTTTCCCTATTCAGAGTAAATCTTGCTGCTTTTGAAGATTTGAATATAAAAATAAATACCTGCTCACTCCTTTGAAAATTATTGTTAGTCATTGCAATATAAAACTTAAAACTCCATGTTTTTAGCTACATTGCTATGAAGACAGAATAACTTTATGTTTCATATTTACTGCTGTATTTGATACAAAACTTTAATATATGGCATATATTTATGAAACAATATTCCACTGAGGCTTGGTTTTACTATGCTCAGTCATTATTTTCCCTTACCCAGTGAAATTGGTCAGCATATTGTACTTGTCTCATGTAAGTTTTCATTTGTGGAACCATTTTTCTTCATGTTGCTGTTGCAAAGTTTTTGTAACAGCGGTCATAGAAGTCAACATTTTCGTAGAAACAACTTGTCATCCAGTCACTTGTGCAATAGTTGTTAGTACAATCATTGCATCTCAGTAAGAAAGTCTCACCCCAATCAGTTGCACAAAACTGAGTGTAAAAAGCGATTATCTATCACTCTAGGGTGACTGTGTGTCTGTGGCATGTGAGGAAAAGGGCAATGTGCTTGTGTAAATTAATCTGAGTGAACATTGGGAGGGGAAATGGACTTATTATGCAGCATTTATATTATGCTGTTGCTGAAGGCATTGAGTCTTCCACCATAATTGTAGCTGTAATCCTGCTGCAGCAATATGTTAAATTTTATGGCATATATGAAACATGTAATGAAAAGGAGAACTATTAAAATTATGGTTTTGGAGCAAGCAGAATGATGTATAACATAGCAAAAAAAAAAAGTAAATAAAGTTTGTAATTACTAAGTCAAATTTAAATACTATTTATTTGTTTTATTGAATAAAGGAGTAGTGAACTGTTTACAGTTCCTAACAGGCAGCATAAAGAAATTAATTCCATAACAAAACCGTACAAACATATGTTGTTATGCACTGTAGTTGGGTCTTACAACTCAGAATTAACTGGATCCATCTGTTGAGTCTTTCATCTCATGCATGCACCTTGCACATCAGCTTAGGCAAGGTTAATGTGTCCTTCACAGCCGAGAGGAAAGGGGCACATGTGAGCAGTGCCTTGGTGTGGCCCCCTCTGTCCCTCTTTAAACACTTTCTCCCACCCCCATGGCTTTGAACACGCCCTGTGTGAATTTGAGGGTGTCCAAAGCTGGTGATGGTTGGGGTTGCACAGCTTTTTGTCAAGCTCTGGGTCACCCGTTTTGCTGCGCTGTCCGTGTGCTGGGGAGTTAGAGGACAGAGAGCCAAAGGAGGGCCAGCACATCTGTGTCTTGTGACAATGATCTCACCCCAAGATTTTTATTAAAGCCCAGCTGAATTAATGGCTTTTCGTGGCTGAAAAGGTGGGCTGAACCTGAACGAAATCTTGCTGTGTTTAATTTTCTTTACTGATCCCCTTTTATCTACAACAGATGAAAGCAAATAGATTTTTGCTAATCTTAAATGAGCTATTTGTCTGACAGTGGCAGAGCTGCTGGCCTTATGCTTTTGCTTAGATGACTGTGAGTTAACATTAGGACATTGAAAGAAGTAGCAAATTATCTACATTATCTGTTTCTGATCTGTATCATAATGCATTGTTCATTTTAATGTTATTCAGTGCAACTATGTCCTGAGATACTGCTGCACCAGCCATTCACGCTTTTTGGAACTGGGATTTTGAAACTAAATGTTACATGCAGATAAGCTTTTCTATTTAATGATTTGGAATTTATTTAGTGAAGGAAGAGTGAACAGAAAAGAGGATATTCTTTACTGCGCATTAGCTGGCATTAGAGTTCATCACTGACTGAACTCCACAGTAGCCACTGCACAAATGTTTTAAATAATAGAATGATTTCTGTGTTAAATTGTATATATTGGCCTTTTCTCTATTTTTCTTCCCATAACTGGCTGCATTATGAACAGAATTCTGAAGAAAACTCAATGATGTCTCTTAATGACTTTCAAAAGGCTTTTAATATACAAGGGCTGTATATATTTCATTCAATTTTTGTACTATATCTCTCTTTGCAGTTCAGAGACTATGAATGGTCTTGCAGCACCTAATTTCTGTCTGGATTGGCAGGGTATGATACAGTAAGTAGGTACCTGCTGAATGTGACTGACATCAATTGTTCTTTGCACCGAAGGATCGAGAAGAGACAGTCAGACCTTGTACTACTTACTGCTGTAGAGCAGAAGTGTGGATCTCTCACACGCTGACATGTTTAACATTTCAACAGTTCAGATCTTCTCCCAGGAATTCTAATTCTGCTTCAGCAGGCTAGTCTTGACATGGTTTCATGAAATGTGAATGGAGAGGCAGTAGAGAGAAAAAGAAGGAGTATTAGTCAGTGCTTTAATTTAATGGCCCTCTGAATTTTAATCTCAAAGTAGGACACATTTCTGAGATCCTTTGTTCTATGTTTTAGAACAGTGTCTCTGAATGGAACTTCCTGGGGGATTGCAGAACACTGAGTAGAGTGGGGTTGAAGCGTCATTGTGTTTTTGACTTAAAAAGCATGAGCAATTTCTCAAACCTGTTGCATTGTTTAAATCACAGTCAGCTTTCTGCATCATTTGTCACAGGAAGAGATCAGCTGCTGAGAATTACCTGCATTCTTTTCAAAAAAAGAATATAGAAAATGAAGAATTTGGAGAATTGCCTAAATTCAAATAGCACTGTGTCAAGTGTGCATTAATTTAAGAAATTGCATCATGTTAAAAAATAAAAAATCTATGAACAGTAGGTTTCATCGTGGACACAGCTCATCCGTCAAATGAGCTGCATATTGAGAAACACATTCATTTCCATGATACAAAGCAGACTACAATGTATCACTTAACCTTTTTGTGGATTTTCCTCCCTTTCTGTAGCAGAACTTTTCAGCATTTTACAGGGAAGTTTTGAAAATTCTTCCCACGTATATGTCATCCAAGTTAGCTTGCATCACTCTGTAAGTACATAAATTAAATATAGTCCATTTTTTTTCTTTCTTTAGGATTTGAGAGAGACTGAAGTATTATTCCAGAGTAATTTTGTTTTCTTGTTTTGAACTACCTTTTATTGGAAATTAATTATTTTATCTGGAATATTAAGAAGGAGAAGAACAAAGTGTTCGAGCAGGTCTTTGGGAATACTAGTTTACATGACCTGCAATTTTCCAAAAGATGATAAATGTGATACCTCATTTTTAGAATTTAGAAAGGAGAAAGCTATGGGACTTGTAGCTAGAGTCTTACAGCAAATTCTTTCAGTACAAGTTTTTGAATATTTGCATACTTACACTAGGGCATTTCTAATACTGTAATCTTAGAATGGATGCTGTTGAACCTGACCGAGTATGCCACATTCAGCTTTCTTACATAACTTTCAGATATAAATAGAAGGAAATTGAGTTTAGGAGGAAGTCCAGCAGAAATTAAAATCAAAGCTTAGTACAATTTGTAAAAAGATAAGGAATGAGACATAAAAATTTAAAAATACTAATAAGGATAATAATGGGGTTGTGGAGATGGTAAGATATCACAAGCAAAATAGTAGAAGTGAAAATGATAAATGAGTGCGGATATGTTATGTATTTATTATTAATTATCAACTTCTTGGTATATTTAGCTCTGTGCAATTCATGACTGCTTCCCCCAAGGAACTTAAAAGTCAAACATCATATGGAAAATGCAGTTCATTTTCACCTAACATACGGATTAGCTGCAGCTTCATCGTCGTCCAAATATCTTGGGAGAAAAATAATTCAAGTAGCATGTTCAATTTTTGTTCTTGTTGTGTAGATTTTTTTTTAATGGCTTCTGCTGAAGATGGAAGCTAAGCAAAGGAGATCATAAAGGAGATGCCACATGAGAAACCTCATTGAAGTCCAAAGGAGTTACAGTTTTGAAGCATCTGGTCTTTTACAAATAGCTGAAAATTCCTGCAGTCACTGCAAGTAATCTCACCCCAGCAGCAGAGGCTAGTAAAGTATCTCTGACCTGAAATTCACTTTTTTTTTTGTCATCCATAGTCCTTAAAATAAAGGGTAAAAGAAAACTACAAAACAGCAACAGAAGAAAGGGAAATAAAAGAAGTAGTCTCTAGATAAATAATTTTTTAAAAGTTAAATTTTAGATTTCAAAATACAATCTATTTTTTTGTATCAGTGTGATTCAGGACCAAATGAGTTATACTATGCAGACTTGTAAATATGAAAGTTTTCTCCCTGAGACTTCTCAGTAATGATTATAACAGTGTATGTCAGGGGCTTTATTTGATTTTGTCCAAGTGGGCTATTTCAGATTACTTAAATTGCAAAAGTTTATTGTTATTTTACAAAGATGCCATCTGATATCTTTATATTAAGCATTGGTAACATTTTTTTTTAATTATATGTTCAAAAATGCAAACAGACTATTATCATTAATTCAAGAAGCCTTATTGAATCTGTTACTTTTGGAAGTTAGGTAATCCCAAAAAATTCTAGCATCATAATTTTTTTACACATGGGAAGAAGAAAATTCACCTTCAGTCTTAGTAGATGTGAAGCCTCAGTTCACCAAGATAGAAATTTGTTCCCCACTTTAAAAATGAGAATTTCTAAGTGGTAGCTTCACAAAGCTGGAAGGGAGAAAGGAAGGAAGGGAGGGAGGGAGGGAGAGAGGGAGGAAGGAAAGAAAGATAGAAAGAAAGAGAAAGGAAGAAAGGAAGAAAGAAAGTATTGTCTAGCTAAATGTAATCTGGGCATCTAAGAGGGCATAAATTCTCTTTCTATTCTGTTGAGGAAGGTCTGAAAATGCAAGCTTTATCTTCCTGCCCTGTTTTTATGAAGGAGAACCAAAAAGTTCATTAGACTGGCAAATTTTAAACCATTTTTGAAGGGTTCAGTGCTGTGTTAGGGTCCTCTTTAAAAATCTTATACATAATACTACTCTCAAGCCTTGAACAGGACTAGTCTCTTCACAGGTGGTTAAGAAGCACTTCCATTTATGTATATAATGAATAATTCGTTGAAGAAAAGTTACTAGATGTTGTGTTTCTTTATTAATAGATGGGTTCAGTAGCAGGATGTAATGGTTGTCAAACAGTATTCTAAATCCTTTCATACGTGTGTTCATATGACCTCACTTCACCATAACCAGTCAGGTGCAGTCATTTGGAAAACGGAGGGAGAATACAAGAAGGGAGATGTCCTGCCCAGTAAATGGGAAAGTTAGAAGAAGTATTTGCTTTAGATCCCAGATCATATAAATTGGGATTACAAGGTTTATTCATTAAAAAGAAATCCAGATATGAACTTATTTATAGGCTATTCAGGGGGTATTACTAGAGAATATTGAAGTTTTATCAAAACTACAGAGACAGTTCTCTTCCTCCTTTAGTTTTTTTAAGCTGAACTTAAAATGATGGTCTATAAAAGAAAAAACTTGGGTACTTGGGTGTTTCAGACTTTGTAAAGACCATTATCCCAATCCCTGCAGGGATAGGCATGATCAGGGTCATGACCCCATCACATGGTGAGGGGTTTGGTTTTGAAAGTGGAGGAAACACTGTTTTTCAATAAGTTTATGTACACCAAGATTAAGAAGGTAGCACATACTGTGTTCTCAAGCATAATGCCACAATTCTGGCAGCAGATTGTTTATCAGTTGGCTTTCCCCTGAGACAGTCTCCTTTAATAGTCGGAGGAGCGAGTAGAAAACACGACACTGCATATCTTAAGGATGATTTTTTTTTTCTCTTGAACTATGAAAAACTAATCATGAATTTTTTTTCTCCCATGTTTTTAACAGATGTGCCTGTTTTCTTGCACCACATTGTAAGAATTCAAAATAACTGTGAACCTTGATGGATATTTACTACTTGTCAGTCCTTATCATTCCCACATCATGCTCATGTTCAAGTGGTAGGTTACAAATTCTCACAGCATTACTTTCAGACTCATGATATTTTATAAGTTCAATTTTAATGATTATTAAAACTCCCTCTTGAAAACTGCATCTATTTTTATAGAAGGCATTTAGTATTCAGAAGAAGAATCAGAAAAAAAGGAACTTGACTAGTTTAAACAGCAGGAAGATTAATTATTTTTCATGGAGAGAGCCATTGTTTTAAGCAGAATTTGATGGCTGTTAATCCATGAAGAAATGCAACAACCTGGAAGTTGTGCTGTTCCTAGGAGAGGTATTACCGGCAACACACACACATGAAAAAACCTCAGTTTTCAAAAGAGAAACATTTCCCAAAGAGTGAAACAGTCTTTAATGTCTTCTTTAGCATTCTAGTTTTCACCTATTTTTAAATCAGGCTCAGTCAGTTATGCTTATGCTTTATGAATAATTATTTTAAAATATGATGAAGTATCACAGGCAACCATTAGAAAACACTTTTGAAACTAGAAATATCAGAAAAGATTCCCTGTCAATGTCAGTATATTATAGTTCACAATTTTTTTTCCTGATGAAATTTCAAGCTCAGATAAAACTGCATGATACCAGGATTTCTTAGACCAATTTTTACTTGAGCGTGTTTATTAAGTAGCAAAAGGACATACATTTTGGGTTCTCTGAGCAGCAGAGTCCTTGAAATTAAGTTTACAGAACTTCTGCTAAGCCATCTATTCTCATTGTCATGTATATGTCTCAGATTTAACTTGTCTGCCGTTTACTCTCAGGATGTCCTTGTAGTTTACCCTGATGGCGTTGCTGTCACTTACCCTGAAAGCAAGAGGCTAGTCTTTTCCCTGGGCTACGTGGTCGTCAACAGATTCTAAAAATAGTATTTTGTTCTACTGCATGATCTTAATTTAGCTGAACTTCCTGCCTTAATCATTCCTTTGTGACAGGTTTGCCAAATCTCAGATCCTCGGACATACCGTACAGCCCCACAACACCCATATTCATTTCCTGCATCAGTGTCTTGTCCTAACATTGACTCAATTTGCCTTAAATCAGTGTGTCACTGGACTTCTGTACAGAGCTCGCTCTCTTTACATATCTCTCATTCACTTTAATATTTCTAAAATGCTAAAGGATGCTTTTAACCAATTGTGATTTAGATGGTACCAAAACCTGCATTGAAGTAATTTGTTTTCAGTAGGCATGTCACAAGCAATGAATTTTGATAGTTCTAGTAATCTTCTGTAAAGATTTCTAAAATAAAGCCCAGTTACCATAGCCATGTGACTGAAAATGCAGGGGAATTATTTCTTAATGCATCTCTGACCCTCTTTCCTCAATATTATTGCTTATAGTCAGCTTATCCCTAAGATTTACATGTACTTCTCCTTTTCAACTTTCTATCTTTTGTTATGCAAGTGTGATAGGAGGAAGGAGAGAGGGAGAAAAGGAAACAATATGTAAAGAAGTTTGGGTCTTCCATATGCCTAAAGTACTTTCATCCAGCTTACCAGTCATAATTAGCATATGGAATACTATTTATGAAAAAAAGTAATGAAATTTATTTTAGCAATTAATAATGTGTAATAGGGAAAAGAAATGAGTTTTAAAATATGTTTCCGTTTTCTCCTCTTTCATATTTTTTTTTCATGGTCTTCTTAGTAACTATCTCTTCTCTCTTCTGTCATGTTTTTCTCTTCCCATTTAATGCTTTTTCCTCTTGCATCAGTCTTGTTGGACTGGCACTGTGTTGCTGTGTTACTTTTATTAACCTAGTCTCACTCTCTCTTTCTCTCATATTTTGTTCCTACTTCCATTACTTTGGGGGAAAATGTATGCTGAAAAAGAACCCTATAGCTTCTTCTAGTTCCCCACAGGATGAGGGGATGGAGTGTTTAAAATATAACCTTTCCATTCCCTGAAATAGATTTTAAAGTGAATAAAGAAATTGTGACCTGAAGTCTGTCCTCTCCCCTAGTCTCTTACGTGAAAGACTTGGAAAGTAAAAAGGAAGAGCAAAACTCCTGCTTTGCTTCAGTGACTGTGTCTGAAGTGGAGAAGTCCTTTGGTACTGTTTAGTGCACCAATATAGATATCTCCTGTACCAGTGAATTCTGGTGATATAATTGGGATTTTTGAAATTTGAGTCCTGTTTGATTTCAAGACTTAGGTTTAAAGTCTTTCAGATAGGTCAAACATTGGAAAATACTTGAATTAAATAAAGGTATACAAATTTAAATCATCATTGTGTATGCAGTATGACTCACTTTCAGTTAAACATTCACAATCTAAAAATTTTCCACTGGAACCCACTTTAAAAAAAATTTCGCGTAAAAAGTAACCTGTAACGAGATACCTTCTGATACTCTCAGGAGCAGACACTTCAGAGCTGTCACTTGAGCTAGGATACTGGCTGTTACATTCTGCCACTTCTTGTGAGTTTCCAAAATATGAAATTCCTAGGTCATGTTTATCACTGTCAATGACACTGGCTTCTGTCATTGTGGTAATTGCATAAAACAGCCTGCATCCCTGGTTTTTAACTGTCTTTTCCTATGCAGTAGGGTGCTGTGTGAAAAATGTCATATAAAAGTTGCCCTTTTACTAATTCCTGGGTCATGTAGCCTGTTTTGTTCAATATTACTTGTCATGGACTAAATCCATGTAAGAGCCTGTTCTAGCAACTTAAGAACAGAGACAATGAATTTGCTGGCATTGCTTGATTTTAGTATTCTATGTAGAAACCTGGTGTAACACTACCATGCTTGCAGTATTTGGATCTAATTTGGGGTGCATTTTCCTAGAATCAAATTTTCTGTGATGGCTACAAACCTTCATATTCACTGTCTTGAGGGTTGTCTTCTTCCTCATCCCTCAATATTCCCAAGGAAGCAAAAGCAATTTGATGTACCCTAACTCCTTTCTGCTGACCTACAAAGTTTTTGATTCCCTTCCCTTTTCTTTTCACTTTACTCCTGGTAAAACCTTTTCATCAAAACTTCAGCATCTTCCAGTCTGCTTGACTGTACAGTTCACATTCTCGTTATCTTTTTTCATTTACATTTAGTGACGTGTGAAAGACAATCACACAAGAAATTACATATTAGTCTCACCTTTATTACAATTACCTTGCATCATAAAGGTGTCCAGGATTTTACAAAGAAAAATCCTTATGACTTTCAGTGTTTGCTGTCTTGGCTTTCAGTGAGCTCAAGAATGCATTAAGTAAAATCTAATCTGAACAGTAGTTTATTATACAGAAAATGTGATGACTAAAATGAGTAATTCCCACAATGTGACTGATTAAAAAGGGATGCTACTTACAGCTATCCATCCATGTGTGCTCTGCACAGGTTTCGTTGTGGGGCAGCTCAGTGTTCCAGGATCAGCTCAGTTTACCACTAGCCAGTGTTTGTCTGAATTAACCTTTCTAAAAGTGGAGCACACTGTTGTTGATGTTTTTTTTCTGACTTAGTATGATAGCCTTAGAGCAGGATTAACACCCTGCAGGATATGGATGTGTGTACAGCTGGGATGGCCATTTCACAATCCCATTTCAATCCATTTCCATCAAAAAGAACTTTCAGTAAGGGGTGCTGTTCTCACAGGGATATTTTCTAATTAGCTGTAAAGTATTTCTCACTGGCTACTTAACTTTTATTTTTTGTTTTAATTATACAGTGCTTTAAGTGCTGTGTTTTCCTATGTGGCATATTTTGCATAACTCGAGTTCCCTTTTTATACATTTTGACAATGTACTACTGCAGGAATAGTTTGACAGTAAATAAACTTGACTTGATGATATTACAACAGCATTGCTACGAATTCCTGCTTTCTGGATTCCAGAGTAGTTAAAGACTTTTGCTGCAATCATATAAAAGCTCAAGTGGAAGATCTAATTATGTTGATTAATTTTGAGCCAAGTTGTTAGTGTTTGTTTTCTATAAGTACTGAATTCTTCTATATAGAAGCATCTCCTCTGGAGGAAAAAAAAAAAAAAAAAAAAAAAAAGGAAATATGGTGAAGACTATGCAAACAATGATCATGGTGTCTGTATTGGCTGGAATTTCCTAGTTGAGGCACTGCATTATTCCTCCTTCCCTTGCTAGCAACTTTTTGAAATAGGTTACTGTTTGGGGGTTTTGCATTTGTTTTTTGGGGTTTTCATTTGCTTGGGGATTTTATTTTTGTCTGCTCGGGTTTTTTACCTTTACCTGAGGAAGAGTTTTGTTTACTGGTAGCCTTTAGAAGTGACTTTTCAGATAAGAGAAAACCGTAGCAGCAGTCATAAACGTTGTAGTGCAATAAACATTGGTCCTTCTTTCTGTTGTAGCTTTGCTGTCCCAGAGATGACAAAACAAATGCATATTTTTTATTGGTGACCACTGGAATTGCATGTATGCTTGTTGTAGCAGGAATACTCAGTCAGGAATACTGCTGTTGATTACAGAACCTGGTACTAGAAGCTAAGTTGCAGTTCAGAATTGATTTTAAATCCATTAAATGGTCACTAAAACGCATTGATTTAAATATTTCTGTGAATCAATTTTTTTATTATTGACTTGATTATTTATGTGAAATCTGTAAGTTCATAATTTATAGAAGAAAGGAAGGGGAAAAAAAACCAGTGAAGAAAAACAGCCACATTCAAGGGTCAATGACCTGATACAGTAAACAACAACAACACTTTGCCTAAGCAGCAGTACAACACAGATGCCTTAGTCTACTTAAAATAGGAAATCTGTGGTCTTGATCTTATAATGTCATGGCAGTTTTTTTGTTTTGTTTTCTGATGTTTTACCTAGGTGATTCTGATACCAGAGAGTAGTCATTTCTCTGCAAAGAGTGTTGTTTACCAAAAATAAGTACCTGGTTTCTTCTGTTTTTCCACCTTTCCCTGACTCAGTTTTCTCCTATAGGTTCTCAAACTACCTCTCTGCCCATCTTCTTTGGTCGCTTACAATCATATTCCCCAAACCTTTTAACCTCTGATAGCACAATTCTGTTTCAGCAAAGAACTGACTGCAGTTGCAAAACTGGTGATGGTGGCAATTTCTAAATAGAAGGCGAACTCCAAATAACAATATGAAAATGTGCACTGAAAGATAAATTATGAAAGATATATTATTATGAGATAATTATGAGATAAATTATTTTAGTGGGCTGCTGTGATTTCTGTTACCATCTCAGTTGGATGAACTGATAAGATCTAGTGCCACTACAAATGTGTTATATTGTGATACTTACGTTGGTAATGTAAAATAGAGTTTTTTGAGTTTGTGAATATAAAATAGGAATATTATTTTCAGTGGTAGGAATAATTTCATAAAACCTAATGATAAAACAGACAAAATGTTTTAACCTTAGTCAACTAATTTCTATCCCATCAAAATAATGATAGGTCATAATCAAATATTGGTTTGGCTGTGGGATTTCAAACAAAATTTTTATTTTTTAATTTTTTTTTTGTCCTAGGTCAATTAAAAATGACTTATTGCTATTGTTTTCATTGAAGTTAGTAAAACTTCTGAATTTCTCTGAGTATGGATTTTGTAATTTCTTTCAGTTATCTTACCTTGTTAGTTCAAGCTCTATGAAGATGTACTAGCATTTTTGATTCAAACTGTATCAAATGAGCAGAAATGAACAGAATATCTATTGGAAATATCTGATTTGCATTTTCCCTGGTATATCGGAAAAATTTTAGTTAATTGAAAAGATGAAAATATGTCCTTCTTTATACTCTTGTAAATTAGGCAAAAAACACATTCATATTATTTTAATTCAATAATCTGTCATAAGTCTGGTATCATGTCCTTTCTTCATGAACCTGGTTTCAATTTTCATTATTCACTGCATATTATCATTTTGATTTTTCTTAAGCAGGATGTACAGGTTTTTAAAATTTCTTTGTGAATGATTATTTTTTCATTAAGAACTGCAATTAACTATGGACATGACACATGTTTATATATGCAGGTATATTTGTCAGGTGTTTGTAAATGATCTAAAATATCAAATAAATACTTCTCAAGTATTTACAACCATTAATTTATTTTCTCATCTCGTTTAGGACACTGATACAATGTTTTTGGCTTGTTTCTTTTAAGTGAAATCAAAAGATGCAGAATAATGTGGAAAGTCTCACTGAATTGTTGGCACTGGGCATAATGCCAGGGGCATGGAATTTACATTTGAGTGTGAAACAATTGCCTTGGCAGAGGAGTGCCAGTCTCCTGTATGAAAATGTTGTGTTGAGAGATAATGGAGAGAAGATCCAGGATGCAGTTCTGAATAGTCAGAGACGAACTTCTCTTTATCTCTTACAAAAGGCACTGTTATTTAGGTGAAACTGAGAAGTTATCTACATCTTGTCACAGTTCATGCGGCCTCCAGGGTAGTGAAGATTAAGGAGATATTTAGTACAACCTTGGGCTCTGACTTGCACTATCCTCTTTGAAATCACGTATGTAATTATATTTAGACACATCACATCTACTGAATCACCAAAGGGTAACTTTTGAAAAGTGAGCAACCAGACAAAAATTTTTTTTTTTTTGCCTAACATCGTTCCAGACTTTGACCCAGAGCCAAACTTTCATGCTCCATGCTCCAGTTTGCCATAGTGTGTTTCGTATAAAGACACACAGCAACAAGTCGTTGCTGTTTAATACCACTGTTTTCAGATTATTCTCCTCCAATACCACTTTTCTTTCTGAAAGATTGTGTTGTGTTGTTCTGTTTTTTTTTAATATTTCATCTTATTTTGCCATTTGCAATAGTTTTCTTTTGCCAAGCCAGAACATATTGGGTGACTCATTAGGTCATTTTGTGGGTGTTTTTTCTGGGGGACACTAGACAATTGTTAATGCAAACAGCACTGAATAAACAAACAGAAGCCCAAGATGCATTCATTCAGTTAATACTGCCTTCTGGATCACTGACTGTGGAAAAATTGTTGTTTATAGAGTGAATCATTAATTTGGCTTGCGTATTAAATAGACTTGCCACTAAAATAATAAATTGTGACTGTCAGATAAATACCATACTTGTTTTAACCAAGGTAAAATGAACGAAACATAAAAAAACACGTTACATACTAATTGCCAACTTCAATTCTTTTGAAACATGAGCTTTGCTAAGAGCTGGACATTTTGTTAAAAAGCTTTGTCAGGTAATTATTTTCCTCCTTGCCAAAGAACTGCACAGTTTTGCTGATTCCAGAGTCCATCTCCGTCCTTGCACTATCGGGTAGATTGATACATACAGCTTAGGGTCCTCCAGCTTCATGGGCATCCTTCTTCTTACATTAATTTATTAAAGCTGTATTTCTGTGCAGTGGATATACAGATCCCCCTTCATGTATTGAACTTTGTCAGGAGGTATGAGGAAGTGCTTGAATCTAGAGACTGTTGCCAATTCGCTGAGAAATTTTTCAGCAAATGAGTCCAGTATGTAAATTACTAAAAATCATTATGTTAACTGAACATAAGTAACTCAGTGGTCAAACAAAATATAATTCAAGTGTGCTGGAAAGCAATAACTGAATGAGGGTTTATTAATCTGCAGTTACTCAACTGCTCCTTTGATTTACTGTAGTGTCTGCCTGCCCCTCACCACTCTTCAGTACCAAACACCTTGTGGCAAGCTGGATGGAATGAATATGTGTTCATGGAATTTGGATTTGAAGTAATGTTTCTCTTTTTCCAGAAATATTTTTTTTATTTTCTGTAAGGCACAAGAGACTAGCTATGCCATATGTAAGGATAATTTCTAAATCTACTTTCTCTATTTATAATAGAGAAACAAGGTTTGGAGTTTAGTTTTAATTACTACTAAAACAAAAAAGGCCTCGCAAAGTTACAAATGTATGTATGTTTAATTTCCTAACACACACAAAAAACAACAGAGATATTTTCTTCAGGCGTTTTTACTATGTAGAGCCCAAAATATTTTGGCAAGAATGGAGGCAGAAGGACTTCAAAAGACAAACATTAGTAGTAAACTATTATCATAAGTAGTTGCTGATCTGTGATTTGTGCCTTTGAAATATGGTTTTAGTCTCTTTCCCCATTAGCAGTTCAGACATTTCTCAGACAATAAGAATTTCTTTTTGCTCCTTCAAGTAGAACATATACAAGTGATATGCAGTGATATCATATGTTAAATGAAACTGCATTTGATAATGCATAATTTCTCCATACACTTGTTATTTGTGCATACAGTGTTGTATTCTTACTTTGCACCAGTAACCTTGACAATTAAGTGTTTCCCACTATCAGTAGTATTTCATTTGGCCTGTGATGCTTCCTGTACTTCACAGAGTGTCTCTTCTTCATGTTGTGCGCACAAGAAATTTTCTTTTTGTTTGCTATCTTATTTCATTATTGTATACTGGAAGTACTTTGTGAAATTACATCTATTATACCACTGGAATATGACCTGATTTATTATAAGAAGATCAGAGCATAGCTCAAGTGCTCAGTGCATTATCCTAAATGAAGCTTTTTCTCTGAGGGCTGCCATAGCCTTCATCTTTGCTGGTATGTTTTAGCCATTGATTTCCCTTTAGAACACAAATGCCATAAAAGTACTTCTTGGTAAATGTTTATTCAGTGTTGAATAACTGCTTTTTCTGCCAAGAGAGTGTCAAAGTCTCTTCCCAGCCTGTCTGTCACACACTGTTCCTTTTACATGCATCAGCAGAGGTGAGCTAAATAGGTCTGATAACTCCGTTTTGGAGGAGATGCAGATTGCAAGTCAAGTTGAAAGGATGGCAAGAAACTTTTCAAAGCTTGCTTGTTTACATATCTTTGATTGCAGTGCTTCCTAGCCCCTTTAGAGAAAGGCACACTGCTTTTGGAGCCTTCATTTCTCTTTGAGGGATACATGCTGTTCATGCCTCCCTCTGTGCCTGCAAACCAGGTTCTGTCCTGGAGCTGTTTCCTCTGCACCTCCTCAATTCAAACCCACAGGCAGCTCCTTTCTCACATTCTGAAGCACAGTTTGTCCCAGAGCAACCTAATGGTGGGGAGGGGAAACAAAAAAAAAAAAAAAATTCAGGCTGAAGGAAGCTCCTATGAGAGCTGGAAAGTTGCTCAGGTGAAAGTGGCTGTGATTTGGACATGGGGTTGCAGAGATTAGCCAGACGCTTATCACGGATATCTGTAAGCAGTGGGTTTCACATTTCACATTGTATCATTTTACAAATGTTTTATTTTTGTGATTACTTAGGTTTATGTTTTCTGCCTTTTTTCATGTATTACAGGAGGCGGCAGTTAGTAATCATTGGGGCTTTTACCAGCATAGGATATTATATTTCTGCATGATGCATGATATGTATTCCTGTAATTTAATTATCTAGAGTGTTTGTTTGCGGTATAAATGCTGGAAACAATGACATTCCTGAGATGATTTATGAGGTACTGCACTTTGTAATCAAACCTTCTGTGTACTGTTTGTAAAATATCAAGTGTTATGAAATTGCTGGTAGTTGGAAAAAGAACGTTGATAATGAGCTTACATTCTCTGTGCAGCTGCAGATGAGAATCAGTAGGAAATAGAGGGGAGCAGAAGCAGTGGCAGCTGTATTGCAAAGATTAGTAACTGAGATCTTGCCTGTCTGAGGAAGGAACTCTGCAAGGAATTATATTTTGTGTTGAGAATTATGTAGCTCCAGCTTTACATTTTAAAAAATATTTTACAAGTAACAATTTTTTTTCTCTGTGATAATACAATTTCTGAAATTGTATTTTTGAAATAAGCAAATAAATGCATTATACCTAAAAACCAAGAATAAAAAAAAGGAGTCATACTGAGTTATGAAAATGAAGAGGTTAGATAAGGTTTAGCAAAGAGTAGCTAAAAGAGAATGAAAGTGAAATTGTCGTTGATTGTGGAACCAAACTTGCCCAAACCCAAACTTTGCAGAACTTTTATTAATAAGAGAGAATGTAACAGAAGAGACTAAACTTTTGACTGCAGTAGGAATTAGTGACCTGCCATAACCAGGGCCCAAGAAAGGTGAGCACTGTGCATTACTTAAGTTTATTTTTCAAAGATGAATGCTGTTATAGTTTCCAGAAGGCTAAGAAGTGCTTAGAATATTTGTCTAAGGTGAGTAAAGTCTCTTTTCGACTTCAGTTTACTCAGCTGAAAAAAGAGTTCATAAAGATCACAAGGAAGCATTCTTTGTAACATGACTGACCCATCAGAGAGAAAATCTCTGAAACAGTAATAGTGACCTTGATTTTATGAGCATTTTTGGTAGCAGAATTACAGATACAGTTCATTATTGGATCTTGGTGCTTGTGTAAAACTGATAAGAAAGGAATAATGATGGGTCCTTTTTAAATTTCTGAATTGTAACCTAGCCAACCTAGGCTATCTCTGCTAGAAATTAGTCTAGAGCATAGGCTGAACCAGGCAGAGCTCAATAAATAGAGAGCATTAACCTCATATGTGTGCTGTTCAATAAAGTTGCCTTCAGGGCAGCAAAATAAAGCAAGAGACTTAATGAAGAGATTTTATTATTATTAAGAGGTTTAATTGTAAGTATTAGGACTTAAATTTTTGTACTATGTGAGGAATTCTAAATTTTGTTTTAAATGTAGCCTAATGGTGCAGATTTTGTGTTGGAACTTTGAGTACTATACCCATACAAATAATGGCAAGCACATAATTAATACAAGACAGTAATAAAATACTTGATGGTGAGAATTTTGTCATAGGATTGTTTTTTTTTTTCCAGCCATTGAATAAAACTGCTGTTTTGCCCAGGACAGTTTTGTGTTTCCTGAAAGTGTTACTGACTGATGCATGAGTGTTTCTATTGCAGACCCAGCAGCAGGACACTGTTAACATCCTGTTCCAGTGGCTTTATCACATAAATAAATGAATGCATAAGTGTGCATGGCAAAGAATACATTTTAGGTAAAGGCCAGGCAAAGTAATAATCACAGGATTTGGTGTGACATTTTGCCAGCACTCACACGTATTTCTGACTTTTCTAACATTTGTTTTTCAACTCATAAATATTTCTGCAAAGTAAGTGCACTGTTAAATGACAGCGGCTTCTGTGGAGAGATTAGGTACATTAATAAAATGTGAGACAAAAGGTACTGGTGAGTGATGGTTTCTAATTAGGGGAGAAAAGAAAAAAAATTTTTAAAAGAGAGGGAGTGTTCTGAAGAGCAACACTTAATTGTATCTATTTTTGTTACTTTTGAGTATACTCTTATGAAACAAAAATTGGAAAACAAAAAAGAAAGACATTTAAACTTGTGATAAGAAAAGTGTGTTTGAATGTCCTGTGAAAGGGAGGAGGTGGTGGGAACACAAGCATTCCTTTGATTACATTCAATGAAACAGGGTTGTGTACTTTATAAGAACAAGAACAACTTCTAACATCTTCCTAATCCTGTTGCAACTTTAATAATTTCTCCTTTTAAGCAATGGCTATAACTGGACCTAGCAAAGAGAAGTGCAATTGCTCATCTCAGACAGATAACTTTTACGTTTTGCTGTATCTTTTTCATTCTAATGAAATATTTCTCTCCATTTTAGACAAATATCACTTGCTGTGTCATAGCACATGGATTTCAGGACCGCCTGTGAAGAGGTAGGATCAGATTTTATTTCAAACAATAGTAGAATGAAAATCAATGAATTTTTAATAATATAAATATATGTATGTATATTTTAGATATACTTTTATATACTTTTTTCTCCTTTTTTATTTCTCCACCTGAAGTTTTAGGAATTATATAGTCAAATACAAGTTATTCAGCTGATCTGTTCTTGGTGGCAGATGGACTTTGTAGCAGAAGATGAAAGAATTCGTGCAAGTGTATTCATCACTGGACCTCACCTCTGTTCCCATTTACCTCTTTAGGCAAAATGTAGGTGCAGGCAGCTGTTTTGTGTGAGCTTTGCTCTTCTTGAATTGTTTATATCTGAAAGCCTGCAGATGAAGAAAAAAGGCAACGGAGTCAGGAATCTATCTGGTGCTGCTCAGCGGAATCAAGGGGGAAATGTAGAAGTATGGGAGAAGGGTGGGTGGGGAGAAGGGAAGCTGTGAAGATGACCAAAATGAAAAGCAATTCCATTCAGATTTAGTGAGGTAAGAGAGTAATTTTTGCCTAGAATTAGTTTCATAATGTCAATGCAAAGTACTTCAGTCTCCCTCCACTAGAGTTGAGGGAAGTGCTTTCTGTGTTTGTGCTAATTTACCTTAAAGAAAGCAAATAAAATGTATTTGTAGACATTAGCAAGGGCTTTTTATTTACTCAGTGATTGTCTATGAACATTTTTAATGTGATTTTAACAACTTAATCAATTGAGACACAGTGAGAACCATTTACAGTAAATTATGTAATGACTTTATTGGATTATTATAATTAAAAAATCATGACAATTACCTGTACACTGAAAACCACAAACAGCATTTAGGAAGGTAGAACTGGAAACAGTTCTACCTGGCTAGAACTTTAAGTATGACCATGATCCCATGAAAAAATAGAAATTAAGGGATTGGAACAGCACTAAAATCAAGAACTACCTGCAGCTAAAATCAATTGTGGCTTGAGAATCAGTTATTATAAATTTGAAGAGAAGAGAAAATAAGCAGACTAAAGAATACCAAATCATGACAGCATTCTGAAAGGAGTAATAGGGCCAAAAACTAATATTAAAATGAACCTTGCCTTTGGGAAAGAATACTGTGTTTTTCCAGGATGCTATATATTCATGCTTTAATACCTCAGAAAATGCATGCACAGTGTAAATTCTGTAGCAGTATATTCCAGATTATTTGTATGGAAGAAAGCATTCTTATTAATCTTGAGGTTTGGCTTTTCAAATAGGATATTTTCAGTTGGAAGGAGTCTGCAATGGTCCTGTAGTCCCACTTCCTAACTGCTTCATGTCTGACCAAGGGCTAAGGCACGTTTTTAGGGCATTTTGGTTTTGGTTTTATCATTATTATTTCTTTATGAATTAATTTATTCAAGTTAAGAGGAAGATAAACATTATTTTCAGAGTTTTTTTGTGTTGTTATTCTTTAAACTCTATAGGCTATTTAGTGGCAATTAACTTCTCTCTGTGTCCAGCACATGTAATGACAAGAGCAGCCACAGAAAGACAGTGTGGCATATGGGTCCTATCTTAGCTTAGTGAAAGCGCACTGACAGATTTATTTTGTTCTGTATCTAGTTTCTAATGGGGCCACTGATCTCAAATTTAACTTTTTAAAAATCAGCTGATTTGCAGAGCTTCCATGGTAGACAGGGGAAAGAGAGGATGATTCCATCCATCCTAAAAAACCCCTATAATCTGGAGATCGCAAAGAAGATCCTTTAACTAGCATCTAAACAAAATTAAATGAGGTTGATTTAACCCAAGTTTATATGTTTTGTGTAAAATGAGGTTTGTGCCACAGAATCAGTGATGTCACTTCCAAGACTATGGCCTATCTATCTCTTCCCAAAAAGAAGTTAATAAAATACAGATTTCCAACTCACTTTCATCAAATGCTTGTGTCTAAATAAATAATCAGCAGCCTTATTCTTGCACATAGTGTAATTTTTAATGAAAACCTTAGCACTATCATTGTAATGCATCATCTGCTTTGATTTTTGTTTGAGGGAAAATACAATGAACTAGATCTGGACGCCCAGGAGAGGGGGGTCTGCTGCAGCTCTGTTTGCCTGGGTCCAGAAGGATCATGAGGGTGAAGATGTATCCCCAGGAGGCATATGGAGGCAGAGAACACATGCACACTGGGTGTATCCATACATATTTTTACAGGCCTTGTGCAATCCAAAACTGATTCCATCGTGTGTCCCATGCTCCCAGGCACTGACCTCTGCTCACTCCAAGGGGTGCTATGGCATTTCCTTAGCATAATGGGTCTCACACTCAGACACTGGACCTGAAGCTGTTCTAGGACAGCCCTGGCAGGGGATCCAGGCCGGGTGTCCCTTTCTGAATCCCTAATTTGGGTTCCCAACTGCTGTTGTGGTCCTGTGGCCCTTGGAACCTGTGGTAATGGACTTTCAATAGGCTGATGGAACTGGGCAGGGTGTTACATGGACTTTAAATCTCATCCATCCAATTATTAATTCATTAATTTCTTAATGAAATGTTTCACTTGAGGTCAGTATAAGGTGTAACCATTCTGTCAGGTATTTCAAGTCCCAATATATACCTTTCAGCTGTTACTTTTAATAAAATTTTCTTCATACCTTAAATTTTGCCAGATTTGTCACCAAAACTTGATCTGGTACTTGAGCTTCTTACAAAAGTGAAGGTAGCAGCTGAGGAAAAGACCATTGTGGCACTACACTCTTAATTAGCTCATGGTTCTATTCCATCTTGGCACATCTCTGGCACTAGTTTAGTCACTTCAAACCACAAACATTTTGCTGTTATTTTATTTATTCCAACTACTGACACAGAGTAGCTGTAGTCTTTGGTCCAGGTATTTTTGTTTAATTGATTCTCTTAGTCAGTACATTTTAAATCTTTCATTTAAATCTTTCTATCCCCTCCATCCCCTATTGTATCAAATTCTCAACCATACTACATATGTGGGAAAAGTATCTGCAGTCTTCTATGCCGGAAGACTTACTAAGAAGTTTTTGATTACAGCAGTAAAAGCTGTTGTGAAGCGTCTTGACTATTTGATCTTCCCTTTCCCCTTTTTGTTTCCTTTCATCTGCATGTCCTGGTGCTGTGGCCACTATACTGCCAGAGAACTGAGATTGCTCTCCCAAACTGGTGAATGCAGCCCAGATTCTTGTTGGTACTTCCATCCTTAGTAATGGCAGTAAATGGTTTGAGCTGAGTTTCAATTAGCACAAAACCAAAATTTTCCACACAGATGCACTGCGTTTAGAAACACTATAGCATATTTTTCATGGTGTCTATGACATAGTCAATTTTTTTCCTTAAATGACTTTTCATTCTAATTCATTTCAATTAACTGCTGCTCTTGTGCACTGGAGGTCTCTGAGGGAACCTTAGTTCTTTCACAGTAGTGATACTTTCATGCATCCCTAGTTTCTTCTAGTGTCTGCTAGTGAGATTTGGTTTGAGATTTGCACACTGAAATAGTCTTGTCTTCTCATAGGTACCTGCATGTGCACTTTATATTCCTACAGCAGATCTGATTGGAGCAGTCAGGGTTATTATAATGAGAGATTAAACACAGATACACAGACAGGTAGAGTTTTTTTCCAATGTCAAAATTATTTCTGGGGTCCTAATGATTATTTTCTCCCCTGAGCATCTTCATATCTTCAGGCTGTGCTGCCTTTCAGGGCATCTTAAAGTACTTTTATTCTGCAAGAAAATGCTAGGCAATTCAAATGGTACTACAAAAAGAAGAGATCTTACACATACATACACACATTTTTTTAAGGGAAACTACCTGGTATCTGAAGAGGTGATTTTTAAAATTTTTTTTTGAGTGTGGTTTCTCAGCTTGCCACTTGTGGGAATTTTTTCACTGTTTCATATTTCATTAGTCAGTATTCCATGCTCTTTTCCTTCATTGATCAGCAAATATATCCATTTTGTTGGTTCTTTTGTTTAACAATTTCTAAACCATAAGAATATCTAGCTCCTTTTTTACCCTTTATCCCAAGCTTTTTGAACTTTACAAGAGCATAAATAAGAGAGTCACTGGGTTCTTAAAACGTTCTCTTTTACTTGCTTGACCTTATTCTATATTCTGAAAACTATCTCTTGGAAGATAACCTCAGTCTCTGACATAATACTGTCCTCTGCAGTGAAAGTATCCTTCTGTTGAAATTGAAGACTTGGGATGATTAATGCATTAGAACATTTTCCCCTGCAATTTTTTTTTAAAGTTCATATTTTCCATGTACTTTATGAACAAGACGCATTAGCAGCTTTATAATTTTTTGAAATCTCATTCTTTACTTCTAATATCTTGGCTTCCCCCGTCCTACACCTCCACCCAATATAACATCAGACTTAACATTCATTTTTCTACTTACACTCTATTCATTTCTTTTCACAGTAGTGTCCATTGTTTCTTTGAAGGATTAATTGAATTGGTAAACTGTTTGCTTTATGAGTTCTATAAATATTCTTGTAGATTTCACAAGCTTTATAATTTGAAATGTTCTGTTATTCAAAGGTGTAGTGACCTCTATTTCAACATCATTCTAGTTGGGGGGGCTTTTCTGCAACAAAATGTGTTTTAAATTTTAAGCCGTATTTAACTTTCTCCTGAATTTCTTCCCTAAATATTGCTATATACTTTTATGGTCTGTTTCTAGTGACCCTTATGCCATTTTCTGATTTACACATTTCAGACTAAGCTGCTGTTTTCATTTGTTTATAAATCCTGTTAAACAACAATGCTGGGATTTCTAATACTGTGGGTTTATGGGACTTTTCTTAAATGAAGCTTCAACTCATGATTTAATCTCAAAATCACATCATGGAAAATGGCTTGTAATTTAAAATATCTGTTAGAATGTCATTTAATAGGTGAAGTAAATTTGAAGAAACATACATGTTTTCACTATAGTGTTCAATTTTATAATACCTTCTCTCTTGGGTTCAACTCCATAGTCACAGTAAGCTCTTGGGCAATTCAGACATCTAAGTGGCATCCTTACAGTGTCAGAAAAAGAAAATTTTTGCTTTGAAAAAGTACCTTAGCTTAGTAAGAAGCTCATATATATAAATATTTATGTTAATATATATATATTTTCCAAATGTCTGATTTCCATTTTGTACTGCAGACTGTATGAAACAAGGACTTTCTCTATAAGAATTCATTCTTTCAGTAAAATTACTTAGAAATAATACTTACAAACAAATACTTACCTGGCAAATACCTGACCAATTAAAATAAATTCAAGTCCAAATTCAGAATTTTCTGCAGTCCTTTCAGACTGGAGTGTACAGTTCATATGCAGGAATGGACTTGCTGTCCCTTGGATTGGAAAATGTTGGTATCTGATTGAAGAGGCTCTGAATGACAAGCTGAACACAGCTCTGTGTGTCTGGGCTGCATTCCAGTTTTTGACAATATAAGTGCTTTTCACTTAAGCTAGCAATACCGCCACAGAATGTGTAACTGGACTGTTTAAAAAACATCCCATATATGGTTCTGACACTTATTCCTGCCTCTTGAATCCATTGCTATTACCTCCTTAAATCCAATGCCATTACCTCCTTAAACCTCTGATTCAATTTCCTTTTTTATTATTATACTTATGATTATGAAGGAGTGACAGGCATATCTCCAAATACTCAGAGGTCAGCCTCAGTTCAAATAAGCATCCAAAAGGGTGGATATTAATCTGAAGGAGCTAGGTACACATTTAAGGCAGTTTTGTATCCTGTTCTCCTTACTGCTATCATGTTCTTGATAGCAGAAATAAATTTCAGGACTTAAAACCAAATTGCAGAGGCTTACTTTATTTTAGGACATAACAGTCAAAGTAGAAACTAAAAATCCAGGTCACCTTGCATAGAAATTGTGCTGAGATTTATTTTTTTTTTTCCCCTTTTTCTTCCTTCCACTTGCTCATGGACGAAACTATTCTGGGATATTTGGTGATTCTTCCTGCAGATATGAAACTATGAGAAACAAAACTAAATAAATTGTTTTATTACTGTAGGGCCAAAGACATAGATAAGGTACCATAAAGGAGAAGATATAGCCATGTCTTGGAAACTAATTACAAATATTTAAAACTGCCTGAAAGACTGAGAAACTCTCTTTGAGAACAAAACATAGGAAATGTTTTAGAATTTTTTTCCTTGTCATAAATTACAAGGGAAAAAGCCAAAGACACAAAGAAAAAAAAAATCAACAGAAAATCTGCCAGCAGATTTGTATAGGCCAGACAAATTTAAAAAATACTTGTTTTGGAAGTTGCAGGGAATTGACTGCTAAATCAACAGGTAACTTTAATGATGTTTCTCCTGCAGTATTTTTTTTTTGGTATATATTTTGTAGGTACTCTGCTTCTAGTATACATGTAGAAACTGTAGTTTTCATGTGTATTTTCTCTGAAATCAATTTTTAAATATTCGTGAAGGCCATTTAACAAATGTGGAATATTTGTTTTGGTATGTAAGAATTTATTATTTTCTTTTAGGAAAAGAATCTTTAGGCCAGATCTTCTGCACAGTCCCTATGGACAGTGTGCTGGGAGTCAGGGTATGATTTTTAAGTGGCCTTTTTTTATTGCCTTGTTGCTCATAAAAAATGATCAGAATGTGACCATATTCTCTGCAACTGCAGAGCAAAAGCAGTCTGTGTCAAGGGCTCTGCCCACTTCTAGTGTTCCCTGATAGTGACCTGAAGCACAAAATTCACCATAGACTGGTGTGATGAAGCAAAAGGAGATCAGTTTTCAGCCCCTCTTGTAATTATATTAGTTCAGAAACTGTAGGCAGCTCCCAGGACATCAGCTCTTGCCAGATCAGTGCTCTTATCTAACTCAGCTTAAAACTGTGTCGAGTGAAATGACAGAGGCAGCCTTGTGTGGGTGCAACATTCACTGCATCTGTTATTTAGGTACCACCACCTTCCTTTATCACTGCTTTTGCTTGAAGCCACAGGCTCTCCTCTCATATGGAAACTCTTTCACCTCTTTACAATTCTTTCTTATGCATTCCTTAACACACCTCCTCCGCTTCATAAAAATGTGCAACTTCAAACTCTCAGTTTTCTTCCCATCTTTGCAGCACAGGAGCCCAACTCTATAAATAAGGTGATGTTCATGGTGATTTGGGCTCAGTCGAGGTTTATTGGCTTAACAAACTGTTATCATCTGACCTCTGCTTCTCTCTGCATGTTTGCTGTGAGGTGATGCAGTGTATCACACGTTTGAGCACAAGGGGATGGCTGCATGGCCCAGCAGCTCAGGCAATGTGCTGTTTGTGTAAGAGAGGAATAGGGCTCAGCCCTCTGCCAGTGACATGAGGAAGGCTTGAAGGGAAAGGTTTTAGCACAGCCTCACATGGAATCTCTTAAAAATTGGTATCAGGAACAAAAGGCAGTATCAGCCATAGCTCTGCCCTCCCACATCTCACACACACATATACACAAACACTGGCACACCATCTAACCTCTTAAAATATATGAGAGGGCAAGGGCTGTAGGCTGATCAGAATAATTTTGCTGGGGCCACATGAATTAAAAAAAAATGTTCCTGTGCACAACAGTTTACATGAAAGCATATATACAGGTTGTCTTCCCTAATTTCCAGCTCTGAAACAGGAACTAATATCTTTATTTTACTCTGTGGAACACTTTGAAGGGGGTGGGTGAAAGCAGCAAGAAAGAGGTTTCAACAGACAAAAATGAAACAATTAAATTCCGGTCTTTGTTCTCAAGGTCTTATTTGAAGTTACCTAATGAAACTCAACTCCATTCTTCTCCTTAACGTGGTGGTTAATGCAGCTGTCAGGTTGGAGAGGGAAGGTGGTGGTATAATTGAAGATTTAATTTTGAACTGTATTGTAAACTAGCTTTCATAAAACCCAACAACAGTAAAGTGGTTCATTACATTTTAGAATGTCTGATGTAAATAAGGTCCCTGAGTGCGTGTGATCAATCTTTCCAAGGGCCAAAATATTTTGCTGTTCCCAAGCTTGATTTGCTTGTTCCAGCTGAATAAGCTCAGCTCATACGCATTTAGAAACTGACTTGAATTTTAATTTTATTCTAATGTCTAATTGTGCCTGCTGTGGTTGCCTCTAATTCCAACAAAGTAACCCCTCAACTTTTGCAGAATGACTCTAGAGATTTTATAAGGTTATTGAACAAATCAGAAATGTGCAATCAAGTAAGGCAGAGTTGCTATACACAGTGTATAAGAGGCAGAATTTATTCTATTGCCAGTTTCCCTGGGAGGAGGTAAGGCATGTTGCAAACTTTGCTGTAGAAGAAAGGCATTTTGTAAGTGTTAGCCCCTTTGTTTGACCATAATTATTTACAATCCACATTGTTCACCTTCCATTGTCACTTACTACTTCCTTCACAACTCCAAGGAGAGAGGAGGCATTTTAGTATATAAAGATGAAGTTCCAAGGACATAACCACTCTTTATTTTAGTATTGTAACATTTTATATATGATATGAGAGAATTTTTCAGTACTGAAAGTACTGAAAACCTAACTTCTTCTGTGATCCATTTATTTTGTCTGTGCACATTAATCAGTTTCTCTCTTATCCTGTTCACAAAAAAAAAAAATCAAGAAAAGGCACCTTAATATTAGAAAAATGGTGTAGGATGGCAGTCGAGCAGAGGTTCGACTGATCTCAGTGCGAGTTCAATGCACGGAGCTCTTCATTTTTTTATTTCTTCTTACCTAGATTAGAAAGAATAAAGCAACATCAGAGCCACTTTCAAAGCCATGGCTGTGTTGCATACATTTGCTCCTGGCATCCTAGAAAAAACAATTTCCAAAGTTTGAGTGTTGAGTATGGAGCAGAAGTGACAGAACATTTTTTCAGTGGAGAACATTATATAGAGCTATTTAAAGATTGTCCTCGACCTTTCCACCTCTTTTAAAGTCTTGTGAGAGAGATTTAAACTTCTCTTTTGCCAGTGGCCTACTGTCAGTTCCATATTTTTGTTTGTTCTCTCCATGCTATGGATGTAAGAGCACATTATGGGGAGATCTTCCAAATCCTTTTTCAAACTCCTGTCTGAGAAGGAGCCCTCAGATTCAGCCAGGTCAACCTTGGCACTTAAACTTCAGAGAAATACTTTTCTTTCCTTGATCTCCTCTTAAGTCAACTTTTTATAGGGGGTGGATTGAAATCTGACCTCTATGAAGATAGTGAAGGTTTTATTATTGGCACTGATGAGTCAAAGTTTTTCAATACTTTTTATATGTGAATTTTCTTCTGAGATACATATGTGTATATATCTCTATCTCTATCTCTATCTCTATCTCTATCTCTATCTCTATCTCTATCTATCATCTATCTATCTATATCTATATCTATATCTATATCTATATCTATATCTATATCTATATCTATATCTATATCTATATCTATATCTATATCTATATCTATATCTATATCTATATCTATATCTATATCTATATATATCATCTATATCTATATCTATATCTATATATATCTATCATCTCTATCTCTCTATCTCTATCTCTATCTCTATCTCTATCTCTATCTCTATCTCTATCTCTATCTCTATCTCTATCTCTATCTCTATCTCTATCTCTATCTCTATCTCTATCTCTATCTCTATCTCTATCTCTATCTCTATCTCTATCTATCTATGCAAATACTTATGCTGGTAAATTACTTGTAAGGCTAAGTTTTTAGATTGTTAGTAAGCAGATTTCTCGTATTAAAAAAATGCTCTACGAGTAAGAATTTTGTCCATTGACAAAGTGTTACAAAAAGTGCTATTTTCAACATAACCTTCAGGGAAAATTAAATACTGATGGTACCTTCATATGTCAAATTTTTCAGTGCTCACCCTCTCAGGTATAATGCCCCTAAAGACAGTACAAGTAGGTACTACTGCAAAGGCACTGTTAATTGCTTGAAGATCATTTATTATATATTGAAGAATCCTAATTCTAACAGTATTCCTAATCTTTAGCCATAAATGTAAAATACAGAAATGGAACAAGAGCTAAGTTACTGCAGGGAGTTTTAGTCTTTGATTTATTTTCTCTTATTCTTAGCTCAGCATCCTCATTTGAAAAGGAACATGAAAAAGTTATTTCAATGTTGTATTCACAGACAAGGAATAAATAGCCCACAACTGGGTTCATGTTTGGTACTCACATCTGGCTAGTTTAGGGGTGTCATTGTACATGTCTTAATGTCAAAAATGGTGTAATCTGTGGATGATTAGCTTTCATTTAGTTTCCAAGTGGGGTGTCGTAATTTAATGAAAAGACAGAAAATAACACAGCTGATTTGAAGTGATTTGGAAGGAGTTTCACAAAATCATCATCGATGAAATAGCACCTTATTATTGCAAAATCTGCCTTTACTATTTACTGCTGTAACATTTGTTGTCTTGTAGTTCAAACACAGTAAATACAGAGATCATTGAAAATAGTTCGGGATATTTGTTAGCATATTTATGGTGACTGTGCCTATCTATCAAGTACTCATATTCAAAATGCCACTTCTAACAATTCAAATGCTAACTGAAAATAACTTTTTTTCTTTACTGCTTCCTTTGAAGACAAAGACAGGGGTTTGTTTGCTGCAGGATGGTAACCAGGAGCCTTTCAAAGTGCGACTGCACTTAGCCAAAGATATTTTGATGATCCAGGAGCAGGATGTGATCTGTGTGTCTGGTGAGCCTTTCTATTCTGGTGTAAGTAGTTTTTATTTCTTCTTTAAGATGTTCTTTACACAGAAAAAGTATGTATGTGTGTGCGGGTGCACACACACATCTGTATGCATTTGCTCCCATGGATTGGTATTTCATTTTATACTGTTAACACTAAGTGTGTTTTAATGTTTCTTTTTGTGAGTAAATATTAGCAATGCTCATCTAAAAAGCAGCAATAAGATAATCAGTTGTATGCATGGCTACAGTACTGTTTCTCTTCACTCACCCTTGAGTGTTGGAGCAATTGAATGTGGAAGGAATGACACGAAGAGTGTTTTTTGCAGGAAGTACAGATACCTCGATTTACTCACGTATCTGAGCATTGTCTGTGGAGCTGGTAAGATGCTTATGGCAGGGCTTTGCTGGTAAAGGAGTTATCTTTTATCCTCTGTTGCTGGGGATGCTTCCTGTGGCAGCCCAGCAGTAGGCTTCAGGAATGCTGTGAGGGTCTCTAGCTTTGACAGAATATCCTGTTAACAGAGATGGAGCAGAGGGATAATGGGGTTTATGTTTTACTACTTTTACATGATGCATCAGATTCCTTATTTAAGCATCATCTTGAATTTTGTGCATGAGAAACTACAGGTTTTTGGAAGATCTCTAAAATTTTATATAGAATAATATTGTAGGGTTTCGAGCTATTGTAATGCGAAGTTTTTATTTTAATATTAGGAGATAGGTACAAAAATAATAGAAAACTTTTAGTTTTCATTTCTATAGATGTTTTTGTAGCTACTGTAATTATATTTCGTAGAGACATTTTCAAGATTTAGGTGAAACTATTGTAAACATTCTGGTCTCCCTTTGAGCTGAATAAAATAATCATAGAATTTTGTGTTAAATCTTGTGAGGCATAGTAGTGTGATATGTGTTTATACAAATGCTTTGTTAATGCTATTATGTCTGCTTTATTATTTAATTGCTGCTGTTGCCACATACTTGCATCTCTAAAAACAAGTGCAATAAAAAGATATAAAGCACAAATAAAAAATAAATTGGAAGGATGTTAGCAGTGCGCAGAGTGTGAAAGATTAATGAAAAAATGTATCAAATGATCCTTCTCATGATTATGAATACCTCAAGGTGAATTCTTCAGAGCTTTTCTCTGAAACAAGAGGAACACATTACCTACAGTCTGCATAGAGTCTGGCTTTATTTGCATGACAAATCTGACATTAGCTTCTGTTTCATGCTGAACAAGTGCAGTTTGCTTATACAGATCAGTATCTTTTATGTGGAATATAGATACTCCTTTTTCCAGTTAGACACCCCTTTTCCTCAACAGACAAGACATCCAGCAGCCAGGATAGAAAGAAGTTATGAGTTCAAGCTCAAGCTGTAGTCGTTCAATTAGCATCATACACAGTGGCACCATTATTCCAGCAACACCATTCTGACATTATTTATTAAAAGATTTTATCACTCAGAAATACGACTTTCATTATTCTGCTGTAATATCTGTAATATCCTGCTGAACTTGTTATTTAAATGTCTTCATGAAATGCATATTAATTTTTTTCCCTTTTCACGGCAAGGCTTTCTCTTACAGTTTTCTCTCCTTAGTTTTGCAAAGGCTCTGTAGAAAATAATGGATTATTTGCTTCCCAAGTTAAATTCCCCCATGTTATTTGCTTATTCAATGCATTACTTGTTAACTGATTGATATTAGTGTGTTGATGCAGTTTCTTTTTCCTGGAAGTGTCACTGTTGGATTAGTGACTTTTGAGCACTCTACCCTGATTTCCTTTGGGATTGAGAATAGGTTTTTTAGCAGTAGGTTCATGCCAACTAAGCGTGATTGGCATTTCACAGACAGTTAACTGTCCTCTTGTCACAGGTAATTTGAATTATCTGGAATCATGTGCCTTGATTATCTACTATAATCACACAAGTCCCACAGGCTTCCGGTTCTTTTTTTTTTCCCTCAGTTTTATTTCTGATTTATTAGGTTTAATTTGTTTGTTTTTCTTATGTTGTACTTTGTTTGGTTGATTTTGTTTTGTTCTTTCTGTCATTCTAGAAAGCTGCCTGCATTTATCTTTCTTTTACCTGAATTCTACAAAGCAAGGGTTTTCATTAACAAGTGACACTGAATGCCTCAGAGAATAAACTCTTAAGGCATAAAAATAAAATTTGTAGCTGAGGAACAATAGTATTATTAAATTTTACAGTAGCTACAGTAAAAGTAATTTCTAATCTGTTTAAATAAATAATCTTTAAATAATTTGATTATAATGTTGTGCTTTCTCACTGCTGCACTGGTATGGAACGAAAGGCTATTACTGTGTTTCTAGTTCAGAACAGTGCCTCTTCTGTTTGTTGAGGCTGAATCAATTTGCATGCTCCTCTGTGTAGGACAGACTTTAAACAGGCACTTAACGTTCCAGCAGCATCCAGATCTGCATCCTGAGGAAAAATCTAAATAAAGTCAATGGCTCCTTAGGAATGAAGTGCTGTTTAATGTGAGTGTATGGGATAAGGACCTAGTTCTTAATTTGGAACACTTCTTTTGATGTTAAACAGTTCTAGTTTCCAAAACTAAGGAGGTGCAAAGAAACATTGTGTCTTCTTTTGTTGTATACAGCTTAAAGTAAGAAAATAAAATGCATAAAAGATTATAGGCAAAATAAGCAGTGTTGTACACTAAAAAGGAAAGCATCTGTTTCTTCAGTGGGCTGAAAAAAGTGATAAGCATTAGTCAGGGTCCTGCAGCAATTGTACCTATAGCAATTCCATACAGCATCAACCATCATTCAAATGATCATGAAGTACATCTAAGTTTGAGCATCAGTTGCATCAATAACTATTAAATATATTTATTTTTGTGTGCAATAAGAGAGTCTTGCTTTCCAAGAGAAAGAAATGTAGCAGGTTCAGTATTATGCTGCTAGCAGATAACCAGTGTAGATTTGAGCTCCAGTACAAATGGCCAAAAGTGGGATGAGAACACGCTGTGGAACTCAAAGCGTAGAAGGCAGTGTTGTTACTAACCTAAATTAAATCCTTGCCTGTAGAGAGGCTGTATATTATGGGGAGTGTATGCCTCACTTGGAGTGGCTTGTGTTGGAAGATAAGACCGCTGTCCCTTAGGTCAGGTACACCTTTTCTCCCAGAGCAGTCCCAGAAAGAGCTGAATTAAACCAGCTAGGAACCTCATCACTACTGATGTCAGAATCACAGAATATCTTTGTATAATCTTTTAAGAATACTTCTTTAATTACATGAAATTATGGTCACAAAAGTTTGCTTATGGTGTTCCATATAACAGTGTGCAGTGAGGCAACTCTCACTCTTTTTAGACAAACATGTAAATAGCCTGGACTAACCAGAATAGCCTCCTGCTTAACTTGGTGAAAATTATGATGGGAGAGGAGATAGCAAAAGGTATGGCATATCTGGAGTAGATCTTTTCATAGGAAAGGTTTTAATGTTTGCCATTCCAGAATCAATATTTTTATTTTACAGTTAATCCTCACAGTTTCTATCATCTTTCATGAACATCCAAAATTCAAGGAAAAGGATTATTGTGCTATATCAAGATAAGTAGTTTATCTGTCTAGGAAGCTGTGGATTTTTTTCTTCTTTTCTTTAATAAATTTTGTTTATTAATTGTACTCAGATTTTTTCCTACGCATAGACTCTATGTGGATGCAAGATAAATAAATAAGAGTATATGATAATGTACCATCTGACAGGATGGATTTTTGTATCAGCTATTCTTTTTCTAAAAGAATCAAAATAAACTGCAAGCAGCTGGCAAATTGTTAGGTACCAGGATAGTTCACATTTTTACAAAATTGTCTTAAATGTACTTTTAAAGGGTCATAGATTTTACAAAATACTGCTAAGTCACCTCATGATAACATACAGATGAGTCACATTTCTTTCAAGTAATTTGTTTCTATGCTGATGTGTAGTAAATGCATTAATTAATTAAACATTAATAAGTTCTTTTAGTGGTTTGATTTTTTAATTACAGATCTTCTGGGAAAATTTTTGTGAAGGTCAGTCATAACTCAATACTGATAAGTGAATGATTGAGGGTTTTTTTGTGAATTGATAGAGCAACTGCTCTCAGAGTAGCATGGCATTTGTCCAAGTGTTTAACAGGGGTTGATACAGTTGTATCTAGATGTAGCCTGTGGACTGTAGGACTGCCAATTGTTTTTGCCATAAAGAATAAAACTATCAATAAACACCATTACCAAGGCAAGAATGTAACACTGCCTCAAATTGTTTCACTTCAGCCAGATCTGTTTTCTGATATTCTTAACCACACAATCTTTTTTTTTTTTTTTTCTTTTTTTTTTCTTTTTTTTTTTCTTTTTTTCACTGTAAGCATAAAAAGATATGATATTTCACTTTCAGGATTGTCCTTCTGCTATTGTGAAATCAGGTGCTGAAAGATTCATAAATATCTACAAAGCCCATAAAGTATTAAAATATAGTTCTTAGGGATTTTCTAATTATTTTTTTTTAGTTTTGTATTAAATGCTTAATAAAATCTTTTAAAATAAAATCTTTTAAATTAAAACCTTTTGAATTAAAAACTTTACAAAATAGAATGTTTTTCTTGATATTTTAATTTCAATAATACAGTTATTATTGATTTTTAAGAATAAACATAAATTCAGAACATATTGCTTAACAAAGACATGTCTGGGAAGTCACATGAAATTATTACATTTTCCTTGCTTGAATATTTAGTTTTTTTCAGACTTCCTGAGAGTTAATTTTATATCTGTTACATTGGATCATTCTCTTTTGAAAATTATTAATTTTCTTGTCATATATTTTAGTGTTGATAAACCACTAAATTATTCAATTCACCAAATTATTCAATGAAGTTCAATTAACATTAGCAATGTTAGTGAATAGGAAAAGAAGAAACAAACTAAAAGCTTGAAATCATAAATAATAGTTTTGACTTATTTTCTCTATTGTCTTTATTTACAATTTTGAGTCTGATGTGCGGTTAAATATCAGCAATGCTAAAACAAAACTCCCTGTCTTGGAGAGAATTGCAAATATGTGCACAGATAGGTCACCTTTCAAGCACTTTCCATTCTTGTTACTTTCATAAAGCTACCAGTAAGAATCTCTGGGTTTTTTTAGGTTGTTGGTATCTGTCAGCTATTCAGTGGAGTGAATCCATTTTTCCACTGAAGTCGTCAAGTATCTATCAGATGGGGGCAACTTTTTTTTCCCTGCCAATCTGGACAGCTTTAAAGTGACAACCTGACAGATGTAAATAAGATTATTTAGGGAAAGCCTAAGGCAGCTTATTTTTCTGCAGCTACTTAAAAGTAAAAAGCATAGCAGTCAGCTGATGTTAAAAATGCCATTTATATTGCCAGATTTGAAAGGAAATAATAATTTTCCTCACTGGAACAAGGAGTTTCCTCCAAAAGAAAGAAAAAATATTGCAAATCAGAAAAAACTCAGAGAACCCAAAACATTGATCAATGGCAGTGTATGATGTAGACAGCAGCTGGAAGTGGCAGAGAATGTTCATCACAACACCTAGTGGGAGTTAGATCTTGATCATGAGTTTATAGGTTTGTTTCTCTTTTATTTCTATATTAAGAAAAGCAGTACTTCTGAAATGAATCAATAGTATGAGTAGAAATGTTATAGGTAGATATTTGGGTGAATGTTTTAGCTTTCAAACATGGGCTGCAGGTCTGGGAACATTTTGAAGTAAGAAAAAATGAAGGGTTGAGAGCTTTTTTTATCCTAGTCACTGTTAACCGCCTGCATGGCACCGCTGTGCTGGCCATCCTCAGTCCCCAGCACAGCTGCAGAGGAAGGGGATTTCCAGCTGACCAGGCATGTTGCAGCCCTCCCTTACTGCCAACCTTCTCCAGCTGCACAAGGAACTGAAATAATGAGACAAGCTTCAAATACCACATGATGGGAGTTGTTAGCAGATGAGCAAGTCTGCTGGCAAACCTTGTTAACACTATTAATTCAAATTGGAAATGTGACTGACCTGTGTCCTGTGTCCTTTACACTCAGAATGAGTATAAAGCTTGCCCATGTAAATTAATCCAAAGAAATGTCACTGAGAAAGAGCAAAGCATTACCAAAAAGAGGATTTAGAACCTTGAAAAAGTATGCAATAATTAAATAAAATTTTAAAATTCTCATTATATTTTCTTATTTCAAAATGTAGAATTAAGAATAGCTGATAAACTATATGAGAGCATGGCCTTGAATGTACTATGGTATCAAATGTTGACAGGTTGACTTATGAAGTTGTTGCCGATGTATTGGTTTTATCTTTATATTATTACATTTTAAAATTTATGTTCTAATATTTTCCTCCTTTATTTCCTCCTACGTATTTCCATGTCACTGTGCTATTGTAGATTCCTCTACATGTCTTTTCCTTTTTTCCCCACCTACTATTTTTTACTTCAAACCTTTCAGCTTTTTATCATGTTCTTCCATATGTAAAAGACCTTGGTCTCTGTTCTATCCTCTGAAAAGAGAGGTCTTGTTTTCTGTCTGTACCTAGACAAACTAATTCTTCATACCTTTACTCTTGTAAGATGAATATCAGACTCACCAGATGAATAACCACACACTGGGAAAAAGGTTGAGAAATGGTATATTTAAGTTTCACATGCTGTTAATTCAGTTTTCTGAAGATTTTTGAAGTTTCTTCATCCTTTTGTACAACATGTATTTGACTTCTTTCATAGAGACATATTATTAGATTATTAGATCCCATTAGATGACTGCTTTATATTATACAACATAGATCGTTTGAAAAGATGGCTAACTGAATATTATTTTTAGTTAGTTAAGCAATTATAAACTTTCTTTTATATCACATACCACTCAGTATGAAATACTTTAATTTTTACTGTGCTTAAGATTTAAGATAACTTAAAAATAACATTACTCTTGACTAATAAATAGTTAATGATTACCTAGGATTCTGTGTTTTCCTTTCGTCACTATTTAATGTTGCCCTGTGCTCACATGGTCATTCACTTCTGATCTCACTTATGATGAGATTTATGTTCCCCAGAAGATCACATGGATTTTAAGGAGAAATTTTAGTAGGTCTTTCATTAAAGCCTCAAAAACATTGTTTCTGTTTCACTGCGTAGCTCTAAGGAAGAATTTTTTTTTTTTTTTTTCCCCGAACTCTTTGCTGTTCTTGCCAGTCAATTTTCTGAGAGGCATGGAAAATGCTGACAGCATGGCAGCAATTTGTGTTTTTCAGTATAATCATAACTACTTTTGTTCTGTTCCAGGAAACAGCAGGAACACTACTCTGAATCTTGCTTTTAAGGGTCCTAGGAGCTCTAGCCTTCCCTCTGTTTGGTATAATGTAGATAATGAATGTGCAAATGGAATTACAAGCTCACAGACCACTTTGTGTAGTCTTGATAGTGAACTAAGTATCTTTCCATCTGAACCAAGTTTTATTTTGTAAACTTGGGGATGAAGTTGCTTTTGGAATTTGCAAAACCACTGCAAATTCAATCACAGCATATATGTGGTGCAAAAATAGGGGAAAGCATGAAAATATTAATAGAGAATCAATGGAACATCAGTATTTTTAACATGAACAACACAAATAAGTCAATCAGGATACTTAAAGCACTTCTTCACTTCTACAAATTTTTTTGCCTTCCAGAGCTCTTGCTGTGTTTTATTAATGAATAGTTGTTAATCATTTTAAGAACTTAAAGCTATTAGACCAGAGAAAAGTGTTTTATTATTGTTATTGTTCATTTGAAATGCTAATTAAAGGCATCAGAATAAAATAATTTGCTTCAGATTGCTGGTTAAACTTATTTCATGCATTAATCATTATAATAAAAATACATTACAATAGAGTGCTTTGCAGGCAAGGTATATTCCATTCACCTGGGTTGAAAATGGCACTGAAAATTAGGCTTGGTTTGGGGTTTTTGAGGGTTACATGAAATAAGTCATGTGCAAATCAAAAAGTAAAACTTACTCGGAAAAAGCAGTTTTCTGCCAAAACATTTCAAAGCAAGTATCTACCATCAAAATACTTATTCAAGTTACTTTGCAAGTCAAAAGGGAGGGATTCACCTTTGTCAAGTTAAATTTGACATTCTGCCTCTATACTTGATGAAGTTGATTAACATCTTATTTGGACGCCTGCTTTGACCCACCAGCATTGGATGTGTTTATTTTTCTTTATTGATTACAAAAATAAACTTGCCTTGACCAGTGGATGATCAGATCTGGGGCTTGATCCCAATCCAGAATTCAGTTGTATGAAATGTCTGATGCTTCTAACTGTTCTGGAAAAGCTGTGTCACAATAACGTTTATGTGGGGTTTGAAATTGCAGACTAGGGGATTAGTAATGGTTTACTAAAGAAATATACAACTTGTATGTGATTCTGATTTGTACTTTTGAAGGTCATTTGCATGTTTGTTATTGTTAGCTAACTTGATGTAAAGAAAAGATAACTGCAATTAAGCAAAGTATTATTTCTTCATTGTATGACTGAGAGGTGTGTTGAATTAGCCTGGAATAAATACAATGCAATGCCTTTACTGCCCATAACACATCACTCAAGTGGATCTAGTTTGCAGTATGTTTTTGAAGTGAAATTCAGTTCAGTAACTGTCTGCTCCCAAAATACTTAATATCAAATTTCAATGAAGATAAAAAAGAAACCAGTAAAAACCCTAGACAAAACCCTCTGATAAATTATGTTGTGCTGAAAAAGTGTCTTGAAATTTTTCTGGTTTCCTCCCTTACTTTTATATAGTTTTGCCTATTTAGAAATTTTCTATGCTAGCATGATTCTTTTTCACATAAAAAAGTAATGCTGGACTCCAATGTGAAATGTTTCTAGTTTTCTGTCAGACAGCACTGGCAAACTCACAGAAGAGCCTGGATCAGATGTTTTCAGGACTATCTTGAGTCTGCCTTTGCTTGAGTGAAAACCAAAAACTATGCTTTATTAACTCTCTTTTATGGATACTTATGGGTGTGTTGGTCTAAGACAATAGGGACAGAAATATTCTGCAGTATAGTTTTCTATTAGGTTTTTTAAAAATGTAGCTTCAGCTTAGAATGTGGTCAGATGCCAGTATTTACAGTGACTACTGACATATCATGAACTACAAATTTTATGAAGGTACATGTTTTTCACTGAGAATATTACTGTGTTTGAAATATAATCTGTATGTGTGTTGTCCTTTATTCCATTCATGGTTGATGTAACACTAGCCAGTTCAAGTCAGTTTAGTGAAAGGTTGCTATTTTTCAATGTCATCTCAGCACGAGTGTGTTCTATTTGATTTGAGCATGTATTAAAAAAAAATACCAGAATATATTGACTAGAGTACAAGTCAAGTTCCTGTTCTTAACTCCATGTTCAACACAAGCTGGAGGTGGAAACAAGATGAAGTTAACAGGAAAAATACAGCTCCCAGTGGAGCCACAGCAGAGTGTTTTCTGTTCATTTATGTAAACTCAGAGTAAACCACACATCAGACTGTGGCCTGTATTGGTTTATCCTGAATATATTGTCAGCACCATCACTGCTGTGACAGACAAAAGGTTTTCTAGGTACAGTTTGTGGCCTGAACCCAATCTGTGGGTACTGCATCATGAAAGTTCCTTTTTAGAGGTTTGTGTTAAAAATAAAAATTGAAATGTTTGGCTATTTAACAGCAAATATATACCTTTTTTCTTGGAATAAATACTTGCAAGCATTTTACATTTTGCAAGCATTAGCCTTTATGAATAAATGGTAGTCTCATTTTAGGCTATCCATTTTGTCTTTCAGTCCAAAAGATCGGATGAGTTTATGTTTGCTGTTTCCACAGTTACACAGTTCATATTTGTCACAAACATGAAAAAAGGAACAAGGAGACTTGATTTTCACCAATTTTCTGCAATAACAGTTTTCCAAAACTTTTGGGTGGTAGCTCCTTAATTTTCCTTTCTGTAAATGAAGTAAGGAAGAAAAAAATACATCTGTATATATTTCATCCTTTCTGTCACTGCTATGTTCCTGATGATCTATTCAAATCTGACTGACACTGGCAATCTATGCTGATTGTGCTGAAATAGATCTACTTAATGTAAAATAAATGCAGACTTATGCCATGCAATAGATATATAGGTAATTAAATGAGTATAAAATCTAGACCACATGTAAAGGAGATTCAGAAAACTACAAAATTGAGATGTTTGAATCTGGATATATGGTATATCTGCTAATAAGTTATTTTACCACTACCCAAACGTATTAATTCTAAATGATCTGCAATCATTCCTAGACAGACTAGGAAAAAAACCACAAAAATATTTTTTTGTAAATGTACATATCTGAGACAGATAGTAGCCTACAGTTTTTATGGCACAAGCAATAAAAGGAAAAAATGGGTTGCTTTTAGTAATTGTAGGTTATGAGTTAGGATTTTTAAACCATTGCTCTGAGGTCAACAGTGGCTCGTTTTGTATCAGTTTCTGGTGGTTTTGGCTTTTGTTGTTTTTGTTGGGTTTTTTTCTAAATTTGGATCATTACTGTGCTTTGAAATGAATTCATGCAACGTGTGCACTTGTTAGGCTTTGGTTAACATCAGTGAGTGGTCTTGGCATGCACAAGTTGTTTTCCTTTCAGATGAAACTGAATTGGGAAATGCACTGCAGGAGAGCAGTGCATGTGCTTCAACATTGTAGTGATCAACCTGCATGTGGGACCAATTTAGGATTAGTCAAAGCCTTACCCTCTGAAATGTGTGTGTTGTACCATAATTGTCCAGTTCCAAAGTTCTGTTTTTATGCCTTGCTGTACTTGCTGGGATGGTGTGAATTGAACAAATGTTTTTGGGATTTTTTTTTTTTTAGACAGGATCTCTTCTTTCCTTCCAGATTTTGTCTTTTTACTGTGGAGCATAAGTGTCATTGAATTTTCAGTTCAGGAGCTCAGAACTTCATTAAAACAATAAAAATCGACATTGTAAAATCTTTTTGAAGTATGAATATAGTTGTTCTGGCAGAAGACATTAAATCTCGCAAAACTTGATTTATTTTTTTCCAGGAAAGAACAGTAACAATTAGAAGACAGACTGTAGGAGGATTTGGATTAAGTATAAAGGTAAGATGATTTTTTTTTGGTCTATTTATTGCATATTACACAAAGTGTGTCTGTGTATATAATCAGCGTAACTGTTAATGAGTGCAGACTATTTTAGAGGACTAGAAATAAGAGAGGAATTATATTCTTGTATGTTAGATACTGTTACACCAGGCAACCAGAACTATGCTGCCCTATGGAATGGAAGGCAATCATTCCCTTAAACTTCAAGCCGACCAATTCTGTATGAAGGTTTGATATAAGAGTTGAGAAGTGTTTTCAACTGTATAGACTGCACTTGTGTTCAGCTCCTCTCTCATTTAAATAGTTATTAATGAATGATAAATTACAGTGGCAGGCACATGGCAGCCAATAAGTTCATCATCAATTCTGCCACAAACATCACATTAATCCACTGCAATTCATTAGTGGGACAGAAAGTGTAATTGTGTGCTTGTATTGTTTGTTTTTCTGTTGATCAAACCCAGGCAGCAATTTATCACGTTACCATGTTTTTACTTTTGTCAGTAAGATTTAAGAATGTAACAAGTGTAGGTGATCCTTTTTCAGAGAGGGAGGAAGGGTTAATAATTTTTGTCATTGTAATCTATGATTGTGGAAACCTTACTTTAGCTTTGAATCTGAGTTTAGACAACACAAGATTAATTTTATCTTCTAAACACAGCAGTTCTCAGTCTCAAGACAGCAATGGAAAAAATAAAGTGTATTTCACATGAATGCAAAGAGGCCTAAATTATACAGATAAAGTGAAAGTATAGATTTCCCTATGAACATCTGCTAGTACTGACCTTATAAGTGGCTCATAAGAAAGATTAATGTGCATTTGTGTTGTCATTGATAAGAATATAACTGAATAGAAATATTAATTTTTAAAAATGTCTTAGTGTGCTTGCTGTTATCTTGTTGACCCATAAAGACCTCTGTTCAAGGGAAACTAATTGCTATTTTGTCACCAAAGTTTCTCATCATTTTGGTCAACAAAATTAATTTTTTTTCCTCCAGTATGATTATAGGTTACAGTACACAGTACATTATAGGTACAGTACATAAGGATGAAGTGGTGCGTGTCAGTGTAAAATCAAGTATATGAGTAAATGAGGTTTTATTTTGATGCTGCTAAGAAATAACTGGTTATAGTAAAGACTTCAGGTGACTGGAGAGCAAATCTTGAGAGTCAATAAACTTGATTTTTACATATACTTTACAATCAGTTATCATTTAGAATTAGCATTGCTTACAATCTCAAGATCATACTATTTAAGTATTATGTACATTGCACAAAATAAAATATCATTTAGAAATATAAATCAAATAGTTAATGTGTAATGGTCTTTCTTAAATTAGCAAAGTTATATTATTAACTTTTTAGAGTAAGATATTAGTTTCCTAGGATTATTTTATATCATAGACATTTTAATCAAAATTAACTAATGTATTGGAAAGATGAAGATACATAAAGTCAGGTGTGAATTGACAATTTCTAAATTTTTGAAATAACTAGCAATCAGGTGATGAAATCCCTTCAAAAATGTCATTAAAGAGCAAAGAGTTATCTTCAAAAAAAGGAAACTCAAACTTGATTGGATGGCATAGATTAGATAATGAAAATGACAGGTTGAATTCTGTGGTCCAGGGTGTTCTTTTGATGTGTTTCAAATAGTATGATTTATTACTTTAAAATTACATATTTTTTAAAAAGATTAATGTATGTGAGACTTTTTTTGGCAGGTCTCTTTATTCATAGTTCTACATTCTCACAAAGATGGATGAGCAACTGGATAGTCAACACAATCTAAAAACATAATATAATCTAGTATTATAATTTTAAACTAGTATAAGAAACAACTTAAAATGGGAACTTACAGTAATTTTTGTTGTTTTTTAGTTTAGCAGGCAAACTTAATAAAGACTGAAATGGACTTGTTATTTATGGCATGAACTGACATGTCAGTTCCAAATACTCTGAAAAGTGCCATTTTTTGTTTAAAATGTGTCACTCAATCATGTCATTCATCTTGCGGACGAATAAAAGTTTGCTGCTATGTTTTTGTTTTGTAAGATTCCTGAACTTTAATAAAGATTTAATATTAATAAATATTTGTTATTAATCTTAAATAGAAATGTAATTATTTTGAAATTGTGCCAGAAAGCAGAGGTCTACACGTCACCCTGAAGGAGTGAGGAGGACTGAGGCGTCTCCTCCTTGTGTCAGTAACTTCCATAGCACCTCCAACTACAGCAGTTTCTGCTGTCTTACTGCTCCCAGACTAATTCAAGATAGGGGTTATTTAAAGACTTGCTTTCTGGCTGTGGTGTATGTCAGAGGATGCTGATCATCTAAGGTGTTAATTACAGCGGTACAGTGATTAATGACACTGACTTTAGAATACTTTCTTAGGCTTTGTTATGGGTTTGCCTTGTTTCGGCAATCTGGGCTGGGGCATTATCACATCGGGGTTTTTTTTCTGCTAACATAAAATATCCATTTGCTGTCAGAAATCTCACATGAAAAAGTCACCTTTCAGCTTTCTCTTGAATAAATTTTGAAAATGTCTTATCCCACTGCAAGTATTTTGAACCCTTATTATTTTTCTGAAGAATAGAGGACAAATTGTTATTGATTCCAAAATTAAACTAATTATTTTTTTACTTGTCTATGAGGGAAACTCTTTTCTTCTCTTAAAACCTGGGTATTCCAACTATATTTGTAAAAATCAGAGATTTTGCTAACTGCTTAAAAAAAAAAAACAACCTGATTATAAGGTTGAGTTTTTTCTGAGACCTAAACTTCAGTCCTTTAAAAAATAGAGTATAATCCACTTTTATAATCTGTAATCCACTTTTATAATCCACTCTTTTAGGGTTTGAAAACCCGGTGTTTGGCTGTACACCTTAGCCAAAGTTAGTGGTGAAACTTGTGACTGAATTTGAAGCAGACCTGCTCTGATTTACACTCTTCTGAAGGAATTATTTTCTCTTTTCTGAAGCCTCTGGTTAAATGTTTGTGTGTGAAGGAATAGCCACAGACATAGATGTAGAATTTGGGAAGTGTATTTCAGTCATTTATCACATCTCTGACAAGTTTGAGATGCAGAGCCTTGACAAAAGTTGCTGCTCAGTTATGATTTCTGAAAGAGCATCCTGTTTTTCAATAAATGGAGTGTAATGTTCCTGAAGAAATAGGCAACAGAATTGATAGTTCATTAAATAAATTGAGATTTTTGGTTACAGTCTGACTTCTGGCTACCAGGACTCAGTGCACTGCCACTATCCTGCCTGTGTTTTGATCATTCTTTTAAAATGGCAAACAGCATCACAGATCTTCTGGGATTGTTTGACTTTCCAATTTAACTCAGTCAAAAAATTCAGTGTCCATAGACCTTAAAGCTTTTTTCACTAGTGGAAACGCTTCCTTTTAGAATGAAGTCATAGTCATCTACACTGTCCAACTCTGATGATGGGAAAGTCCAACAATTGGTTTGATCTTTTATAAACTCTTATTTTTAGAAAATAAAGAATTAATTTCCTTTTTATACTTAGAACCAAACCCGCCCCCCCCAGCCTTTGACAATAAAAGTTGCTGTTTTCAATTGCCCTATTTTTCATATGTCAAAAACTTCTGAAAAAAACCCTCACACATAAAAACTGGGATAAGAAAAAGTCTTTAGGAGTGTGTAATGTGACACTTGGAAAGGAGGTGTGGGTGACCTCTCACCAGTAGTGGCCAACATTCAGGACAGTGACCTTCAAACAGATCTGCCTCTGCCTCTTCTAGCAGGGCCGACTCTGCAGGTGGACAAAGTTATTCCAGGCTTGTCCCTGATTAAGAAAAAATGACAAAGAAAATTTTCTTGACAAAGGTCATTGTTAGAGTCTGGTAGAAGTCTGAGCCATTAAGTCTTCAACACCACTATTTGATGTATTTCTGTCCATCCTCTGGTCTGAGGTTATAACTACATGGCTGTGCTAGAGGAAGAGAAAATTTAAAGCAGTGAAAAAGTTGCCTCTGTTCCCAGAGGTTTCTTCAGAAGAGTATCCCTTGAGACTGTAAAACCACATTTTAGACATGCATACACTTTTTCCTCTGCAGGACAGAGAATCAAGTATGGATAATACAGGATGCAAGGCTGCAGTGTCAACCTGAGGCTGTATTCAAGAAGATGTTGGCAGAATATATACAGTGTGCTGCAAATTGCCAACAGTGACAGTGTACAGATAGCTGGTCAACTATTTCCTCTTTCCAGTTTTAATTTTTTGTTTCTTAGAATAGCAGGTATACTACATCCTTTTCCTAATTTAAAAAGAAGCCTTCATACAAGTCAGACTCGGATGCAATGAGAAGTGATATTTCTCTTCAGTAGGACACTACTGAAAGCTTCCTCAGATCTGTAATGTAAATGGATTTAGGTAGATCCAGTGCAATGAGAGAGGAGTAGTCATGTGTGCATTGCAGGGTGGCTTAGTAATAAAATTAATTTCCTACTTTAATGAAGCCTCAGGTCTAAGGAGACAGGGAGGCTGTTTTAAACCTTACACTTCTTTTCTGGGCTTTAAATACCCTGGATAGTGCAACATGTGTGCAACACTGGAAGCTTAGGAAGAAATGTCACAGTTATTTTTTTCTGTATCTTTGAAAAATTTTGAAGAATTTAAATCTGCATGTGACTAGAAAATTTGAAGGGTATAGGTTAAAACTTACAAATTTACTGAGCTTGAACTCGTCTGCAGTGAAGCCAACTCTTACTGTTGCTGTTCTTCAGGTGAAAACTACTGAAAGATACTCAACAAATGATAATGCTACAATTTAATTAGTGTGAACAAATCTCTCAGCCTAACTGAAATGATGATAGCCTCTGGTTTTTGTGGAGTCAATACTGAGTCTGTGCTAGAAATACTGATATGTTCCATGCTTGTCAGCACTCATCTCATGCAATGCCAATAGAACTGTACCTATAGACATATAATTGTTGTAATATTACTGAGATCCCTATTAACTGAGTGGTTTTAGGACCATTTCCATTGATAGCCACTTGCAAAAGGAACATTTATCTTACTTAAGATTCTGTGGTTTCACAGGAAATTAATCTTTATTCCATTACAGAAAGAGGTGTTGAGTACAGGAGTCTGTTCAGTTTCAAACACTTCAATATTGCATGAAGAAGGATGTGGGCTGTTTCTTCGGCATTGAAATACCTATGTCAGTCCTTTTCACAAGTTAACACTGGGTGCCTGGACCTAAAAAAGCCATCTTTTCCAAAGTAAAATCTGTCTGCTGAAAAGAAAAGCAAGCAAACCCTTAACTAGGACTCCTAGGCAAAGTAACAGTGTGGCAGACATTGGTTTCTGGTAACTTGAATGTGTACAGCTTGCATTTGACTGCATGCTTTGATGCTCTTGGACGAAAATGTATTTGTGTCTCTCTATATATTTGCCTTTACCTTCCTTTGAATTTCCTTTTCATTTAAGATTTATTTTTATTACTCTGTTCTTAAGCACCATAAACGTTTCCAGTCCCAACAGGGTAAATTGAATGAAGCAACAGCATTGAATTGTTGTCGGATTGTTGAAACTATCATCTGGTTTTCCTTTATTTCTCCCCATTTATTGAACACCTACTGTTCCATTTCTTAATGCTTCTTTTTCTGTTCCTTGTTACTTATGCCACTGCTTTCCTCACTCTTTGTGCTTGTGTGACAGACAGAAACAAATAAAGGCTTCTTTTAAGAGGAAAAGTGCAAACCTTCTTTCCTGTGCTTTTGTTTACCTCCTTCTTGCCAGCGTGAAAACTAAGTGGTCACAGTGGTTGCCATTGTAGTTGGATGTCCATTCTGCTTTTACAGGACACATTTCATGCATTAGGCTCTCCAGAATTCACAGAAACTGATGTCCTTTTTCTTCAAGTCTGGTAGAGTTCTGAATTCACTTACTGAACTAATGATGGCAACTGAGAACTTCTTTATGTGAGACAATAAGGAATTAATGACAATTAAATATTCTTTAAAAAAAGAGGAAGTGCAGAATCAGAGTTATTTGCTCAGTCTCTCTAAAAACTGCATTTAGAAAAAGGGTGTAACTTTCAGCAAAAAGATATTTTTAGTGACTGACAAAGATTGTAATTTATTCTGCTTTCAGGGTGGAGCAGAACATAATATTCCAGTGGTCATTTCTAAGATTTCCAAAGAACAAAGAGGTGGGTATCAGGTATCAGGTTATTACACTGTACTTTAATGTTCCCTTTAAAGATAGATATATTTTATCTTGATATTCTTCAGTCAGTGTTAAACAAACACTATTGTTGAACCCAACCCTTTCTCCCCCATGTCCTCATGATCTTTCTGTCTTCCTCAGAAACTTTTTCTGAAAAAGTACAGAATTGATTATTTGGAATAGTTTTTAAAGTCTTCAACTTTTTTTTTTTTTTTTTTTTTTTTTTTTTTTTTTTTTTTTTTTAGGAAAGATTATTGTGAAGCATTATTTTTAAGATGAGAAATAGGAAAGTATTGGTAGAAAACAAATGATTAACAAGTTTAACAAAAGGCAATGATTTAGTGGCTTTGACTGCCCAGTAGTTGTTTTCTGGAAGCTGTAACAGATGAAATGTTTGGGTCTTAAATCATGGTAACACAGCAGGAGAATGCATGGGTTTTTAAGCTGGTTAGTCAGATAGTACTGAGACAGGGTACTGCATAAAGTCTTGACCATGCTTACTTTTAATAATAACAGAGCTGGCACTGAATTTCTGTATTGTTTTTAACTGGCAGCATTTTGAAAACATTGGAATGATACATGGATAATAGTTAAACAGCTCAAGATGTGCACAATATGACGGAGGAGGGTTAGGAACCACTACTGATATTGTGTACTTAATATCTTTGTTATGTTTGTATGTATTTGTATAAGGCCAGAAGTGCAAACATTTCCATCCATCTGTAATGCAATAATTCTAGAACTCAGCTTCTCCTCAACTAAAATGTGTCAGCATAAAAAAAAAAAAAAATAGCTTATATTCACCCACTCAGATAAAGAGAGGAATGGAAGAATCAGCATGGAGAGCCAAAAAGCAACCCTGAAAGGTAGATGTGAAAGTTGGAGTTAGGGAGAATGAGTAGCATGGAATGAACCCCTAAGGAAGACAATAAGGTTGACCTTAGCAAGTTATGCTTCTGACTACATTCTTTTCAGTATACATGTAACTAATACACAAATATGTGGCATATATTACATGTAGTTGCTATTAAAATGCTATTAAACACTGCAGGAAAAAGAAGAAAGATATACTTAAGTTTAATTGAGCACACTGAAGTGCAGTTTTATTTTTGTCATTATTTTTTTGCTGCAGTAGCTGTTGCGTTGTTTCCAGCCCCAATACCTAGCTGTGATACAATCTTCATTACTGCTTTCACCAAAAATACTGCTGGTTTTAGAGAGCTAATTTTGAGGGACATCTCTTTTGTAGGAGATTGCTGTCTTGAGATTTACAAAGAACACAGGAATGCTGTGTTCCTGGACTAGAGAACTTTGATACAGAAAATGCTGTTTGACCCAAAGCCAGTGCCTCAAAATAAATCAGAAGTCTGTCCTGGAATAATTTAATCATCCATTGTTAAATATGGCTAATAGGACCATTCCTCCAAACACAGGCTTGAGTATCATAATTTATGTCAATATTGAGTCCAGTTTTACAGCCCATGTAAATATTAAAGTTTTTGGATCAAGTCTGATGGTAGCTTTTTTCATACAGTATCTTCTGTGAAGATGTGCAGTACTATAGGCAATAATTGCATGTAATCTGTTAATATCCCTTAGTTCTCATGTTGGGGGTTATTAACACCTTTATAGACACTTTAAAAAATCTTTGTTATATTTCTGGTATGCTTATAAGGTGTATTTAAATGAGATAGCTCTGAAATGGAATACAGGTAGAATTAGATTTTAAAAATGTCTTTGTGATGCAGCGTGGTTTTAAAAATCACATTTGGTTTTCCTGGTGTTTTTTACAATATGTTGATTTTTTAGCTCTTCAGTGTATGTAAGTGTTATCCAGCATTAATAGTCCCTGTTATTTATCAGAGTTTATCAAAGATGCAGGATCTAACGGGCTGTTTATCTTCGGTAAAAGCTTAAAAGTTAAATGTATTATTCATAAGTAGCTCTGGAGACTCCATGTTGCTTTTTTCTCTTTGTAAGAAATGATCTCTCACAGGCAAGTAAGACCTAGTTCTGCATCATTTTCTATTCAGAAAAATATGCCACACCTTACCAGGATGGCCTGAAAGGTGCTAGTGACTGATGGATGAAGATTCATAGTCGTGTGCTTGGGCTGAATAACCTCTTTTATTGTAATATTGATACACCAGTATTTTGGGTTTAAAAAAGAAAATACAAGTAATTTATTTGTAGGTTTTATGTTGTTTTTTTTATTATGTTTTTGTTCAAAATTTTAAAAGTTTATGCAAAAACATTAAATTAAATAAGAATTAGTGTACAAAAAATGTTGGATGTTTTGTACAGAGTGAGTGAAAAATATGCTTTCTGTTTTCAGCGGAACTTTCAGGTTTGCTCTTTATAGGAGATGCAATTCTACAGGTGAGTAAAATTGCAAATTATTTTGTCTGAATTTTTTCTAGAAAAGTGAAATGAAATCTATGCTTATGAAATGTAGAGTAAGTCTTCTCTTTATCTTTTTAATAACAGATTAATGGAATTAATGTGAGAAAATGCAGGCATGAAGAAGTGGTGAGCTTTTCTGTTTTTCAGTCTACTTTTTGTCTTTTATAGTTGCTGAAATGATAGTGTACGCTGATAGCAATGCAGTGGTGTCAGCTGTTTTATTGTTATTCCTAAACAAATATGACTTTACCTTCTAACATGACAAGCAACAAAGTGCAATCTTTTCTTCCTAAACCTGTGTAATTGCTCTTCTCAGATAGGCTTTTCTATATTAAAGGTGATTGTTTTATTATGAAGATTTGAGCTGTACATATTCCAGCATTTCTTCTTCCAGCTAATAGCTGTCAGATTTCAGCAGTGCTACACCTTTCTGGCTGTGTGGGGTCATTTTAATTTCAACAGCTGTAATTTGCACTATGTTGGAGATTCACTGTTTGGTCACTTTTAACCCTATTTAAAAAATGAGAGAAAACTGTTCATCTGCCACTCATCCTCTGCTGTTCCCTATGAGAGTGCTCTTCTCCTTTAGTTAAAATGCTGTCTTTTTGGGTATAAAATAAAATTTTATTAAGGAGATATGCTCTAGAGAAGAAATTTTTGATATATCTGTATTAGGCTGGTTCCACTGGTGAATCAGCTTTGCTAAATGCATCATGTACTTTCGTCATACTTGACTTTTTGACTCTTAAGTACTTTGGGAATCAGAAAACCCTTTATTTCAGAAAACAATGCTGGAAATAGAAGATTACCAAGGAAATTTCTTCTAAATCCTGTTTAGCTCCATAACATTTTTACCTGTATTTTTAAAATAATGTAGTATTGATATTTTGAAAGCTTATCTTGCTGACTCTTTGCCAATTCAAGGATGCTCTTTGTGTTTCATCCAGCATTCTGCTATATGACAGATCATCAAACATCTGTTGTTCAGGTATAGAGAGCAGGAGTTAATAAAGATGAAGTTCTAATGAACAAGTTCAGTGCAGGCTGAAGGATTAGATCACTGCACTATTCTTCACAGTGCTTTTGCACACTTGTTTCCTTTTGGAAATCTGCACTGCAAATCCTTCTTCATTCTTCAGAGCCTTCATCCCCCCCTTCTGTACATACTGGCTAATAGTCATATTTATATTGCTTTTAAACTTTGTCTGTGCAACAGTGATCAAGTTGTAAATATTTTATAAGTTTGCTGCTGTTGATTTGTTTAATATGCATTAATATGGCAAATTTCTCAGTGGGATTTAAATGTTGGAATTTAAATGTTGAAATTACAAAACATGACAAAGATGTGTAGCCTTGTACACTTTAATGCATATTGAAAACTAGTAAGGCTGTCAGAATTTTATTTTCTGGTTTTTGAGACATTCTCTTACCTCTCAAAATGGTACACAAATCTGGTGGCTCTTTATGATAAGGTTGAAACACATTCATGGGAGGAAAAGAGATTTTGGAAAAGCTGAAAGGGAGGATTGACATAGAGTAGCAAGTGTTATCATGTTAAATTTTTATTTATACCTTCTTTATCTAACATAATCCATATCTTAAACTCCCTGTAGATAATTCTCTATGAATAAAAAAATGGTATCTTACTAGTTTTGAATGTGCATTTATGTATTTGCAAATGGTTTAGGAATTAAGAAGCAAATAAATTTTAAATTAAATCCTTATTTTAATTAAGAATATATTTTAATATTTAATAGGAAATATTTACTAATATTTAAATAGGATCAAATGTCTATATGACATCCTATAAACTAAAATATGCATAAGAGTTATAAATATATACTATAAATAAAAAAGCCAAACTAAACGAACTCTGATAGTCCATTTTTTAACAGAAATGTTCACTGTTATATGCTACATGTTTATGGAGTAAAATTGTTGTAAAGCTGCTATAGTGTAATATATATAGTTCTGCATTTTGCAGTAACCTGTGGGTTTAGGCTTAGCCCTCAGTAAAGAATAAGTACATCAGCTGGTGTGCCAGCAGGAGTCACAGGTAGGGTTTTGCCTGCAGCACATCCTTTGCAGTTTGAGTTGTTCCAGGACTCCTGTCCTGTGGGGTCTTTATCAAATACAGGATCTGTAGCTCTAGTAGCTCATCTGTAGCTCTAATCTCAAGGTAATATAGAGAAAATAGAAGTATTTGGAGCCTGGTTGCTTGCAGCAGGGAGTTGAACAGGAGTTGAAACTTAATTTTCAACCCTTACTGCATCCAGATACTTTTGAAATGGCTCTGCAAGACACCTGGACTTGTAGCTTTGTTTTGTTCTGATTTTTTCTGTACCTAATTAAGGCTTAGCACATACAATGTTCTGTAAGGATATGTTAGTGTTTGTGTTGTCTTAATGCCTTAGAAAATATTAATTATAAACCAGCGTGTAATTTTTTCAGTGGGTAATGCTGATGATACCTGTAGAAAATTCAGACTTGATGAGCATTCATTCTTTTCCTACATGCAAAACCTGTTGCTGCTTGTGGAAAGTTTTTAAGCATATGTCATATCTTCATAGCTCTGCAGTGAAAAAATGTGTGGCATAATCACTTCAGCCTATTGTATGAAATTGATGATTAGTCAACCCTGGTACTTCATCTTGCTTTACTGATAGCCATATTGTATATATATACACACAATATCTGTATATTGTATATGTATATACAATATACTGTATATAGACAGTATATATGTATGTATGTAAAATGATTTGAGTTTTAAAACTAGGTGGTTTAATGAAACTCATGGCATGTTTCATAGCAGGGAGAATCTTTCCCCAAGATACAGGAATCTTAGTTAATGTTGTGGGCACTTTGTTCTCTTTATTGTCTTCCATTACTTCTGACATACATGACACATAGATAGGTAGGTAGGGAGATAGATAGAAAGAAAGACAGATAGAAAGACAGATAGAAAGAAAGACAGATAGAAAGACAGATAGATGGACCTATAGACTCTCATAAGCCTAGATAAGTAGGTTTAGTCTGTTGTTAGTGTACCTAACTGGAATCCTTTACATGGTTCCTTTGTGATTATTTTTTAGCTTCAGGTGAATCACCTAATCTTGAGCTTAGTTTTCTGCGTGTAGAAAGTGAAAATGTTGTTCATACCATGAAAGCACATGATGAGTTTCTATCAAAGACTGACTGTCAGCTTGTTGTTTCTTTTGGGTTGGAAAGAGCCCCAGCTGAGTACAACATAACATTGCTTCAGCTCTCATGTGGTAAGGTAAAGTCATGCTCTCTCTGGTGAAGTCTCAATACAGGAAAAGGCTGCAGAAAAAAAATAAACTAGCTATTATTTTAAAAATATCTCTCAACATCTCTCAAACTGGCAGTTTCAGCCCAAAAAATGCAGTATGAATTTGTATGTAGAACAAGAGTCCATTGTATCTGTTTAAATACACAACTTTGGGCTTTTTTTACTCAGGATGTTTTACTTTTTCCTTTTTCAGTAGACTCTCCTATAAATTTTACAACAAGATTTTTAAAAGACTGAAATTAGGATTATTCACAGACAGACCTATGAGCTTCTGCTTTTGTCTAATTAATAAGGTCCAACAATGCATAGCTTGTCAATCTACACACCTAGTGGATGTGGTTATCCACCCCAATAGATATGACTGTTCTTAAGGCTGGAAATTAACACATTTCTAGATTTTACCTCCGTTTGTCATCCAAACATAAAGATGGATAGATAGGCACCAACATAATACGGTTGTATGGACGTTTTTGGTGATTCTGGGTCTAGCCAGTACATCACTAAAAATTGACAAGATTTGGGGAGAGAGCGAAAGGCCTTTGAGCCGCTTCTGAGTGCCTACAAGTAGGAGAGTATGTGAGTTCAGGTGGATACTGCCAAAAACCTTGTGTTGGATCTACTGCTCAGGGTTGTAGTGCACCAAATCTTCTAGAGCCAAGTTAGAATTCCAGTTGGATGAAGATTGATATGTTTAAGATTGTGTCTTGTTTTTCACATTGTGAATAAAACCTCTCAGGTAGTATCAATAACTATGGCTACATATCTCTTTGGGTCTTAGCATCTGGACTTTTTTCTCTTAGGAAATAGAAGAAATTAAATGACTATGGATATGAAGTAATTTCTTATTTCTTCTATTTTGGGACAATACAGGTAATGTTTCAAATGAAAAATGACAGCTCACATCTGCCAGTTAATGTGGCATTTGGGCATTCCTTGAAAAGTAACAGGAAAAGCTCATGTAGTGGCAGGTAGCTATGAAGACAGAGTAGATATTCAGGCTTTGGTGGATTTTCTGTAAAGGTAACTACAACATGTAGCACCATGGTTCAATTCAGCCACTGCTTGCATTTTGCACTAAACACCGTTCTCTCCGGCAGAACCTCCTCACCTGAGATGTCCTCGTGCACTGCATTGAAACTTTTGCTTCCCCCTTTTCTCAACATTCACAGCAGGGCTGTAACTCTGCTGACTCTCCACGAGTCATTTGTGTTATATGAAAATGACAATGTAGGGATTGTTGTTGCTTAACTGCAATCATCTGCAGCTAATGAAACCCTTACTCTGGCCTTTCTCTTTAAAACTGTGGTCTCATTCAAACTGATTTTTAAAATTCATTATGAATAGTTTTGGCAATGTTTTTCCTAAATGTTTTTGAGCAAAAGAATGGGCATATTGTACTTTTAGTAAACCAAATGATCTGAAATCTTACTCCATCTTGACTTTGCAGATGTATCTTTTGATAAATAATGTTTTTGTCTTTGCTTCCTTAACAATGAAACAGAGACCTAGGCTATTATTGGATTTAGCTCTCTGAATTCTATGAAGTGCTTCTGAACCTGTTATGAGAAAGTATCTCTGCATTTATATTTTGCAGTTTCATGAAGAGATAACAGCAACCTGCAAACACAGATTACCACTTTCTCATGTTGCAGACATCCTGTACTTTATAACTCATGGCACAGCCATTTAATCCTTTCCCCTCTAGACAGAATGGCGACTTTAAATGTGGAAGCTGCACAGTCAATGCTTTTAAGGCTATAATCAGTCTGCAGTTTTTAACTCCTGATTTCAAAAGTGAAATGTAAACTCTCTCTAAATCCAATAGTTTTACTTTTTCCATACAGCTGCTGTTTTCTAAGACTTGAGTAATAATAATAATAATGAAGTGAATAATAATAATAATAGTAAATTGATGTCACCCTAGTGACATGGCATAAATAATGAAAATACCTGTTATTGAATTAACCTGATGCTCATGAAATTTGAGCAAATAAATAATCTGTCAAATATTACAGCACTGATTTGAAATAAGTGTCCATCAAATGGAAAAAAACCCTAGCAGCTGTAAATAGCCTACTGTTTTCAGCTGTGTGGTAGAAATTCCTGGAACCTGGATGTGTCCTGGAGCAGTATTCTTAATATGTGTTCATCTGCTTTTCTAATCTAGCTATGTATTTAGTGTTTAAATAATTTTTGAATTGTGCCAAACTCAGTAAAAACTTTAATTTATTCAAGTACTATGATGTTGGACTTCTAAAATATGTTAATATGTGCTAGTCTTCCTAATTTATATTTTCATTTATTTTTCTCAAGACACCTGTAAATCTATTAGTCATTTTATTAAGATTTCATCTTTTAAAACAACTCATCATTACTGCTGAGTTTTAATAGAAGGGAGGAGAACATGCCATCATGACTAATACCAAGCCTACATGATTAATATTGTTATTTCCTTATTACATAGCTACAGTCCTCAAAGCAAAAATCCATTAGAGTTTAGTGGGATAGAGTGAAAGATTGAATCACCAGTTACGGCACAACATCCTTCATATTACTGCCCTTGGTTCCTCCTTTGTCATACAGGTCTATTAATTCTGAAAGCCTGAGCTGCAAAGAAAAGAAACAGTTGAGGAGTGGATTTAAAGTGTTTACCATCAAATATGCTTTTTTGTGACCTTGTTTACACTGAATTTTTATTGTAAAGGCTCAGGTTTCTCAGCTTCCTTAGGAAGCAAATAGAAATATTTTCATGCTTATTTGTATATGTGTGCACTTTACCCTCCAAAAGACTTTTTGAAATATTTCATTATGCACAGCATTTCCCTGTTTTGGAGCTACACCTCAATTTGACTTTAGTTCAGGGACCAGTGTTTTCCTTTCTGGACATAGCCTCCAAAAGGCAGAAGAAGTGAACAGACACAAAACTCTCCAACTTAATGTAGGCAGAATGAAAACTCCTATGGGCATGGAAATTGTCTTCTCTGGTCACTATTAAGAAGATTCCATTTACTCATAAGGACTAGAAAATACTGTCCAACTGGCATCAGTTATATTTTCTTTAAATAAGTAACAACCATGTGATATAGAGTGAAAGCAAATGTTCACCTCTAAAAGGCAACTTCTGTATTTCTAATGGCTTGATGTGAACCTGAGAGACCAGTAGGAGGAATAGAGCAGGTATACTCATTTAACTAGCCAGGAGTAGTCCAAGTAGGAGGCGTGCTCAAAGAAGTGCAAATGTGCACACGCATAATCTTCTGATGACTTTCCTGCAGTTAAAATACCCGATTTAACTCTTCAGAAATGTCATTGTTTCTGGCTATAAATCAAATGGGTGCCAAGAAAAAAATTTAATCCAGGGGTTATCTAACACCTGTACATATTTTTAGGTCTTCTTTTCTCTACATTGGGTCTTTGTCTTTTGACAGTTTGTTCGGTGGAGGAGGAAGAGGAAAGGACAATGGACTCTATATAATTTTTCAATAGTATCCAGTGTTGGCCTGTTCCAGCCAGATACATGGAGGTTTCCAGATGGCCCACCCCATACTTCTCAACCACTAGTATGGTACAGTACGGTACTGGTGTTTTGATATCTGTTTGTCAGCACTGGGCCTATTTCTGGATGGTTTTATTTTTCCTTTTGCCCTGATAGTACTGATGTTGTTACACAGGTTCAGTTTGGTACTACGTGTTTCTTGTTAGCTGTTTTAGAAGACTGTGGCCAGTGAAATAGCTTGCAGTAGTAAGAGTCTGGCAAGTCACAAGAACTTCTGTGCAGGTTTGGTAACTGACGGAAGAAACTCTTCATTAAAAATTACAACAGTTACTCATTCCCTAGATTTTTGTGCAGAGACCTGCAAGTTACCTCCCTGTGCTGTTAATACTTTTCTGAACAAAATGGGAAATAGTCACTCCTCAGGCTGAATTGGCATTACCAGTATTGTGACATATATCTTTAAATGTGATCTAGAAAGTGTTCATAGCTCTATTCCACTTCACTTGCCCTTGTCAAGCCAGTAGTGATTGAGAGCATTTAAAAGATTGTAATTGTGCTGACCTGTTAAAAGGAATGTTCAAGGGACTGCTCTACATCAAAAAACTCCCATATTTAAGTGTCGGCTTGCAGTAGAAAGTAATGAGGATGTTTCCAATTTTTCTGAGATGCCTTCCCTTCTTACACTATTCTGAGTATGATGTCCTGAAGTAGTTAATGGATAAACAGGCATGTTTCACAAAATCTCCACCATTTCTCAGATGTCTTGAGGTTATTTTGACATCTTTTGTTGAGTCATATTTTGACATCTTTTGTTGAGTTTTGTTGAGTTTACGTGGGAAATCAAATACAAAACATGTTCAAAATTTCCTGTTCCCTTCAGGTCATGTGTGATTTTGAGTCAGTGATTGCAGAGAAATGTTGGTGATATCTAAAGTTTACCATAATGAATTACCATAACGAATGTTTTAATATCCATCACCATGAAAGATTACAAGTTTCACAGACTGTAGAAAGCATCTTTCTATCAATCAATAAGTGGAGTTTTAGGGTAAAGTGAATCAGCTGCACAACAATGGCAGCAACCAATCTGTGAAACAATTTTTTTTAAACTTTTTTTTTCCCAATTAAAACACTGGAAGCTTTGGAAATTGAAAGCATTAAGACATTTAAATTTTTAGTTTTACTTTTACAGCTGCAGGTTTTAGCATTCCAAGATCTTTATATCTCAACAGGAAAGTGCTATCTAAATGGGGGCATGCTTTGTTGAGTCAAAGCATCTGTATAAGATGTTCATTATATATCATGGAGCGATGTAGCATTAGCTACATTTTTCTTATTTTCTGAATTTTTATAGAAAATGGGAGCACAGAAAAAATTGTAAAACTAGAATTATTAAGGTTTGAGAGGCTTGGACTTTCTGAAAAGTGAAGCCTGTAGTTTGTGCATTCATTTGTAGTACTCTGGCATAACAACCTACCTGCAATGTAATAGATTTATCCAAATCATTTTGGTTTTCTTTTACTGTTGGTGTGCACATTTTGTTTAGAAAACACATTCACTCCATACAATAGTCGATAAATTATTGTTTTTATATGATTTTGTAGTCTCAGATGGTAATTAACTGCTGGCAAGAATGGATTTCTGTGGTGTTACTGTTTAACTAAGAAAATAAGAAAAGGTAAAAAAAGGGTTGCAATCTGATAAGCAACCTAATCACTTTTGATTAATGTATAAGATTTATGCTTCATTTTAAAAGTTACAAAGACCTCATGCTATAAACTGATTAAAACTGTAATTCAGCACTTTTTAGTCATTGTGCTGAAATACAAATTATCTTTTTTACTTCCCTGGAATTACATGCTAATCTTTTTTGTTTCCAAAATATCTATAAATGTTCTCCAGTTAATTAAAATACAGCATGAGTACCTCTAAATCCAGTTTTGCCAAGATCTTAAAATTTAGACACTGATGAAAATTATCTTAAAAGTGTTAAGGCAATATGATTTCTGAAATTTTCAAATTATAATTGTATTGGATCCCAATTCAACAGAATAAGCATGTATTTGCCTAAAATTATGAATTTACATAGTTTATTAAGTTGAGGACTTTCTTTTTTACGTATGTTTTTGAAGAACAAAGTAATTTTCTCAACTTCAACCAGATGCAGTGCAGTTAATCTGGAGCTGAAAAACTGCCACTGCATTAAATGGCATGAAAGTATGTTACAGAATCACAAAATACTTATGTGTTTTCTCAGCTGAGAACTTTTCCCACTGGGCACTTTCCCTGAAGTACTAAAATATCTTTCTCAGAGATTAGATCCTGAGCAGTCAAGAAGCTTAGCAGAATTAACTGCTTATACTGATCTAAAACATTACTTCAAATACAAATTTGTCCAAGAATTTTCTTTTTGTCATATTGAAGTTGATAACATTTGAAACTGAACAAATAGGAACAGGTTTGGACAGCAATATTTATTCAAATATAGAATTAGAATTTGGTTTCAAACTCTTTGGGACCACTTTTTATTCATTTTTCATGAGCATTTATATTCTGGTGCTCGATTAGAGTGACTAGTCATGAAAACTAAGTTTTAAGGTCATATTTGCCAACAGCAAATTTTATATTGAATATGTAAATGTGAAATTTACTACTAGCTGTGTGTTTGACCTCAGCCTTGCAATGGGATTAGTGTGAGCAAACTCTTGTTCTGGGAATGATCTTTCTTTTTTCCCCAGATCTGGAGCTCTGCGTAGTCAGGCAAAATGTTCAAGCCATGCAACCCTTGTATTGTTTTCAGCAATCATAGATATATGTCTGTTCTTAAAATGTCTTAAAATTTAAGAATCTACTTCAATAGGTGTGTCAACTGGATGTTTTTCACTCTTCAAGTGTTAGGAACGGGAACAATAGCTGGCATGTTACACAATCTGGTAATGTGTATGCATTTTGAATTCTACTAAGGAGCCTTTCAAAAATTGCAAACATAAAAAATGGTACTTGTTTAGTAGTGTCTTGGTTCGGAAAGACAGGAATCTGTCAGGGAAAACTGGAGTTTCCCTTGGGATGGAGAATGTAAAACCCCCTCCCTCCAAAGTATTACAATTTTTTCAATTAGGAGCTTTCAGACGAAAATATGGGAATAGGAATAACAGTTCTTTACTAGGCATATTAAAAAATACAAATGCAGTAATACAAGAAAAAAAAAGCAAGCAAGCAAACAAAAAGTCCTAGAAAACCCTGATGGAGTCAGGAATGCGACCTGACACCCTGTTGGCCAGGGTGTTGGAAGCAGTCAAAATAAGTCCTCCTGGAGTGACAGATGTCACAGATGACTGATGGTTCTGTTGAAGTAGAGATGATCCTGTAGACAGGTTCAGTGGTGGTGAGATGAGTCTGGTCTTCCTCTGAGAATCCAGTGGAAAAGGAGATATCTGGTGTCCCTGTGTCCCCATTTTTATCTGGGTAGGGAATGGTTGGCTCCTCCCCACTGGGTGGAGCATCTCACAATGGGATGGTGTAATGTGTGTGTCACTGGTGAGCCTTAATGGACCATTAACAGAAGATATCTCCTGGAGGGTGGACAAAGTCGATGAAGGAGATAAGAAACACTGCCCCACCTGGTTTTGACAGCTGGCCTATTATCAGAAGGCATCCTCCTTCCCACCCCTGGAGTTACAAGAGATAAAGAAAAAAGAAACCATCTCCCAACTGCTTTCTACAGATGAAATAGAGTACACATTTTTTAGTTACATATCCCAAGTAGCTGTCTTAGAAATTTCATATACAATTCAACCAGGAGAGCACTTTTTTTCTGGTAAATTTGAATTGTGGGAACAATTTGCTAAAAGAGCAAGATACTGTTATATACTTCATAAATTATTAAGCAGCTTTATTGTTTTGTTACTAATCAGAGTTAAAAAACTCAAACCAGTCAAGATCATTAGTAGAATAAGAAAAAAAGCACATTATGATCAACTATGAAAAGAAAGAAGTCCAAAATCTTTAAATGAATAACTTGATTAGAGTTCTTCCACTTGAGGGAGTACACATTACCTGAAAAATTTGGAGACCTTAATTCCAAGTTATTGCCTAGTTTCTGTCACAGTTTACTAGAAAAAAAATTTCCACTTTTTACTTTGTTTTGATTTTTACCCTTAAATTAAAAAAAATATTGAATTCGCAAAACTTCTATATGAAGCTTTTTTTCCAGTATGTCTTCCAGCAAAATAAAAATATGTATCCATTCATAAGAGAGTTTCTAGCAATCTTTATTCCCATTGTAACTGAATAAGTCTAGGAATCATGCAGATAAATGGAAAATCATGCTTTATTCTGTAAATTTCGTTGATCATTTTTCTTTATGTAATGTGGGTAATTTCTTTAGCCTTTTGCTGTATTTTGTGTTTTATGTGATTTTTGTATAGGGAGTGGAGAGTCATAAGTGCTTCATCATTCTTCTAAGGCTTTCCTGGGTAATTGCTAAGACATGGCTTTTGGTTTAGAGAGATGATATCCAACATTTTTCTTCAATTTAGCTCATGATTATGTGCTGGATTATGTTGTGTTTTCCTACAGTGTTGGATGGATCATGCATTATACACTCTATCTTTTTTCTAGAATAGTCATTGCATTATCATGCATTGTATGCTATAATGCAGGCTACAAGCAAAATCTTAATATTTTATATAACAGATACTGGTATTATTACCTGCTGTGCTTGTTTTCACATTGCATTTATTAGTAATTTAATGACTGAAGCTGTGGCCTGTATACAGCACAGAGTTTGTTTGGGGCAGCTCCTACCACTGGAAAGTGTTATTCCCAAATAGTCTGTCATTTTTTTGCAGGTTGATGGATGGTAATCAAAAGCTGGCTTAAATAGATGTTGAGGAAGTCTGTCATGGGATATTTAGTTGATGTGTATTATACATTCCTTAAATAATTTTCGTTTTTTAGTCCAAGAGAGTGTCTCTTATTAAATTTCTCTGCTTTCATTTAAAGATGGTTTTATTGATCTCTTACTATCTGAAACTCTTATTAGAGAATAGCACCACCAAGGATTGGTTGGTAGCTTACAAATAATTAGTAAATTACAGTTCTGGCTTATTCTCAGCACTTTATATTCTATTGGACTAAAATCCACTAAAATGATGCTATTTGTATAAGTAACAAAGATTGATTCCACAAAGGTTTTGTGCAGATATGATGAGTAGGAGGAATTTCTACATATTATCCATGTATTAAAATATGGCCTGCTTAAGAGAAAATTTAAAAAAAAAATCTTTGAATTTTTATGTCATGCATCTTTGAAGGTAAATGTGCAAAGCCTCTGGAGCCTGCTTAAAATGTGTTACAGGTGCTACAGATGTTGACAGCTTTTTCTGAATATTCTCCATAACTAATTGAAAGAAAACAAAAACCCTAAACAGCATTGTCAGCATAGACTATCATCACGGTTACTTTCAAATTATTAGGAAGTCCAGAAACCTTACATCTTAAATAAGAAGTCCTCTGTAGATTGATGTGAAAGCCTATCATTCATCTGGCTGCACACACCACTGCACACACAATGCTGTGCAAGCCTGTGGAAACCTGTGTAGAAATCAGTAGGTGCTGTTACAACATTGGTGTAAAGGCTTCTCCCATTTTTGTGGGAGTTTTCTTTGCTTGAGGGATTCACATATTTCTCCCAAAGCAGCTTCGGTTAACAACTGTTTTTGACAATGTCGATTAAATTGATCCCAAACAAAACCTGGCTCCTTTAAAAGTTTCTGAGCTATACTGATGAGAAGCTTATGTACATATATGACATATATACAATTGTAATGAAAATGTGTTGTATATGAAGATGAAACATACATGTAAATCAAACTAGTTGAAATAACGCTTATGGGTTTATAACATTTGACTACTGATGGGGTTGAATAGGTTGCCTAAATACAAGGGGGATTTTATAAGTCTCATAGGTTGTAATATACAGTTAGAAAATTATCTTAAAGGTTTTTATTGTCCAAAAGTATTCAATTTTCCTATTTCATATGAAAAAAAAGTAATTTCCATGCTGTTTAATTTCAACGACACTGGGAAAAATTCTATTCGTATTTCTGTCATTTTCAGTGTTTTTAAGGTATTTGTCTTGTTCCTCTTAGCTAGTTGCTTTGGAAGCCATTACAAATCTAATTAAAAAATATGTGTTCATGAATTAGCTTTGACAGAGAGAAGGTGCCCAGTAGCCAAATACATAATCACATTTAAAAACTGGAACTTCTGTGAATGTTTAAAGTGGAGAACTCTGTAAAACTGTGGAACTACAGAGTTCATTTACTGTAGCTGAAAAATCCTGGAGAAGTAGAGCCATTCATGGAGTAGATAATGTGAAAACAGATAGGCAGTTCTGAAATCTGGCATGTACTCACTACAAATAGATACATCAAAAAGGCTTGTAAAGCTAGGAAAGAGTTTGGCTTGAAGTGTTCTAGTTCTTTGGAGAGGAGGGGGTTGTGTTTTCGTAGGTATTTTCCTGTCCTGAATAGCTGCCTATCATGTAGAGCTGAATGGCTATTAAATGCATCTTTGTGTATTTCTTCTATGGACCACAGTCCCACACCAATAGTAGTCCACAGGTTGAGAATCATTAACAGGGCCCGTTGTTTGATGTTAAAATGAACATTTGCATTAGAATCAACCACCAGCTGGGATGAGTCAAAGAATACACTGGCAGATCATGCTAAATAGTGTGTTGTCATTGGAATCTATGTAACAAACTTGTTAAGTTTCATATTTCAGAATATGATATGAAATGTTTCAGTTTGAGGACACATGTTTTCCCATATGACCTATGAGTCATGGACTCCAGGGCGTGTTCTCAGTTTTGGAAAACACGGGATTTTTTAAAGTTCCAATTCCTTGCTTTTCATAGTTTTTGTGTTGGAGTAATGGCCTTCTAATTCTTTCAAATGAACTGTGATGATCAGTACATGCAGCTTTTAGTAAAACAGAATTCAAAATTAGGATACATGACTTAAGAATGAAAATTACGCACTTATAGCAGTATTTTTATGTGTGATATTATTGATACTAAGATTAATGAAACAAAACCAGGAAAATGCTGTAGACTATTATTTTTTTGTATTGATATATTTTGCTAAGGCACTTCTATATTACTTTTCAAAACATAAACATGCATCTAAGCATTAGTTGCAGCATACTACTATTCTGATTGAAAGAGTAGTAAACAAGTTCATATTGATTGTGGAGCATAAGAAAGGTTAAAGATTTCCAGAAAGCTGCTGTCACATCTTTCAGACAAACTTGGAAGTACTCCATTCCATTCAAGTGTTAGACTTAAAAGTGTGAAACCATATTCTTTTTTTCCCAACTTGATGTTGAATAGATCACCGAAGAAACAGTAGTATCTTTTTTATCTTGGAAGTGCATTGAAGAAAGAACTGACAGGAGTCTATGTCCTCTGTGTGATCAGTATTTGGTTTTCTATTTCCTGGTGGATGTTTTTTGTTTTGTAGGTTAATTATGTTTTCAATTTTTTTTATCAAATTAATCTCTTTCTCTTACCTCCTCATTACACTTATTCATATTGCTTGCATCTGATTATTTTAGTCATTCCTGTGAAGGAAATTCTGTACATGTCTCTCGGTGTTAGCTAATATAAGTAGCCTGCTTGGCAGGTAGGCTTGAAATATGATTAAAGCTATTTTTAAAGGAGGATCACCTAGTTTTCTACTAATGCTTTATGCAGCAGTGTTGAGGATGCATGTTCTGGTGCTTCTATGACTAAAACCCATGAGCTTGTGAAGAGGGTTCACAAGATAGAGCAAGGATCAATGAAGGTAGCAAAAAACTTAAAATGTATAATTGTTATGGTGTCAGAGTATCGTCTGAAGTATACTTATAGTTGTGCAGCCTGAATAGGAACTTCTGTCATAAAATTTTGTTCTAGTTTGCTCCATTAATTGGAAAGAGAAATTTTCTGAAGGAAAAAAGCTTTGATATATTTTGATACTATATTTCTTGATTAACTTCAATTGTTGGCAAATACTGTGATAAATGTTAGATCGTAGGAATTAAAAGCTCACTATGCACTGATGTGTTCCTAATAATTCCATATTAACTATATGGCTTTTATTAAATAAGGCTTGCATGAAGCCTTGTAGCTTTTGACCTCCGTGTGATTGTCTTATGTGTGTTGTGTTATCTGTTGATGGACTTGATACTTGTGCATTGTGTAACTGTGGAGTGGCTAGAAAGGTGTCTTCTACCTTTTCTTTTTTTTCTATTTTCCCAATCTTTATCATTCAAGATGTTCACCAAAATATTGATTTTTTCTTTAAAAACAGAAGAGTGAAATTTGCTCCAATTCAAGAGAACATGGATCTTGGGATCTACATAAGTGTTCTGTTTTAAATCCTTACCACTTTATTGGTGGGTAAATTTCACTGGCAATTTGAGAGGGGATTTACAGTTTTATTCAGGAAAGAATACTTACTCAAGTCAGAGGGACTTCATGCTTCATTACCTTCCTGAATATATTGAGAGAGACTTCAGCATATGCTCAAATGTTTTCTTGAGCTGGGAATTTAAAAAGGTTTATAAAATTAAAAGGCAATATAATTGTAGACATTATTAAAAATTCAGATTAGTGTTGTTACTATGTAGATATTTTCTTCAGCAATATCACACATCACCATAAAATTTACTTTTTCAAATAGCCTCCTTACAGTCATTACAGTAATTGCATAGAAATATAGTCACTGTTGCTCCAGAAACACTGACTCTCTAATGTCACTGTTTCACACAGCTACTGACTGGCTCAGACATACACAACTGGGGTTTTTTGCCTATCTGACTTCATTCATGAACATCTTAATTTTATATAGGGTTATTTATGGCAGAAATAGATTAATTCTTGGTCCCACTGGTAGTAAGATTATACTTTGCATAAGAAAGTTTGTTGACAATATTTAATGTTTTTGTTTGTGTAGTTCTTTCCACATGAACTCATTCTGAATTAAAAATATAGATAGATATAGATACAGATATGGATTTAAATATAGCTATAGATATAGGCATAGAGATGGAGATAGAGATAGAGATATGATTTTTAAAACAGCAGCAGGAATTTAGTATATATAGCCATAATGTGATGAAGAGATGTTAAGATCAGTGTCCTGGCTTCTTCCTGTTACAGGGATGACTTTGTTGGATGCTATGAACCAACAAATGAATAGCTGGTATTACTCACAAGCAGAAATTAAAAAATAAAGCTAAATAAAGTAATAACAGTAGTACTAAATAGCTTTTCACTATTTAGTCCATACAGCTTCTACATCAACATATTAAGTGTTACTATTATTCATTTTTAACTAGAAAAATCAAAAGTTGACATAGGTAAATTCATATGCCTAAAATCTAAGGCGTCATTGAATATCTCAATAATATTAACAACAACAACAAAAGCAAAAAACAAACAAAACCAACAACAAAAAAAACCAAAACAAAAAACCAAAACAAAAACCCCACACACATCCTGAATAGTCCATATAGCCTCTGGAAATAAAAGATCATTACCTTTCAATGATACAAACAATAAGCAAATCTTTTTAGTGGTGTCTGGTCATGCATTTTCTGCAATTTAGGGTGTATTGCTTTAGAAACTGACAGATCTGTTCTGAAGGGAGTTTCTCCATGGCATACAATGGGAATATATAACCTAGTTAGAAATTGGGAATGTTAGGTCTACTACTGCGTTAAATTTTTGTCATACAAATATTCCCTGGATTTAGCACTGGGAATTTTTCTCACCTTCGCCAAAATCTTCATATACGCTAAAAACCATCTTAGTAAGTTGCTGCATTGTTGTTTTGAAATTTTTTGGAAACATATTTTTATATTTAATCAAAATTAGTATTCCCTTAAAAATAAGTTTCTTGTTCACTTTCTATAAGTTGGGTTTGCTTACATCTTTTCACATACTGGGAAAAATCATAGAATCATAGAATATGCTGAGTTGGAAGGGACCCATCAAGAACATCAAGTCTAATTCCTGTCCAAGACACCCCAAGAATTATACCGTGTGCCTCAGGGTGTTGTCCAAACACTTCTTGAACTCTGTCAGGCTTGGTGCTGTGACCACTTCCCTGGGGAACCTGTTCCAGTGTTCAGCCACTGTCTGGGTGTAAAAGCTTTTCCTGATACCCAAACTAAACCTCTGCTGACTCAGTTTCATGCTCTTTCCCCGAGTCCTGTCACTGGTCCTGGGAATGAAGAGATTGGTACTTGTCCCTCCTCTTCCTCTCCTATGTTGCAGACCATAGTGGGGTCTCCCCTCAGTCTCCTCACCTTCAGGCTGAACACACCAAGTGACCTCAGCCACTCCTCATAAGGCTTCACCTGCTTCACTATCCTCATGGCTCTCATTGAGACACTCTCAAATAGCTCAATGTCTTTTCTTATATTGTGGCACCCCAAACTGCCCCCAGCACTGGAGGTGAGGATGCCCCAGTGCAGAGCAGGGTGGGAAAATCCCCTCCCTGGGCTGGCTGTGCTGTGCCCAGGAGACCTGGGCCCTCCTGGCTGCCAGGGCACTGCTGACTCATATTCCACTTGCCATCAACCAGGATTGCAAAATGTTTTAAGTATTTTTATTTTGTGCACATTTAGAGATGGCTTCTCTATTACAGTAATGAACTGAAAATCTGTTTATTTGTAGAGCTATGTTTCATTAATATTGAATTTGGTAAACCATTTATACACAGTGGGAATGAGGCCCTGATTTAAATTCAGTACTGATACAGACTGTTATTTGTGGATAGCATTATCTTTAGTAATTTGATTGTTCATTTCTTATGTAAAGTAAATACAAAGAATGTAAAACAACAGTAAAGCTTTCAACTGAAAGTTAGAAAAAGACAGTATAGTAATTAAAATTCCCATTTTCCTCACCTAACCTTATTTCCCAGAATGGCTTTGTTAATGACTAGAAAGTAAGCGAAATGGGATCAATAACTCATCTGCTCTTTGTTGTAATTGTTACCTAGTAGTTTCCTCCTTTAATCTTTTATCTCTCTTTAGTCTTTATTCTGCATGTCAAAATCTAGTCACTTTCTGGATTATATGCTTCATACACTCCAAAATACATTTCACTGATATAAGCATTGCTGATTTCAACTGAATTGTGTTCCAGCTTAAGGTTTTCATCCTATGAGATAAAGAGGTTTGAGGGAGAGAGAGGTTAGAGAAAAAAGTCACAGTAGGCTACTTATGGCCTCTTATAGGCTTTACAAAGCAATATATTATCAAGTGAAGTAATGTAGACTCCTGGAAGAACAATTTAGGGCAGTTACTGTCTCAGCTTCTTTCACAGATGATACCTACTTATTCTTGTCTTAAAAGGTGACTTTATAAATTAAAGTTAGTAGTGCTGTAACTTCTTCATTTATTTTTTCTCTGTTCCTGAGTAAAAAGAAATACTTTTTTTGACAGCAGAGAGTAGCTCTGAGTATTTTCCTGCACTTTGTCTATCCACATCTGCCAAAACAATACAGAGTACATACCTGTAAGTCTCTGCTTTGGCTCTGACTACTCTGAACTGTGTGACTGCTACATAAGAGAGGAAAAGAATGAATTTTCTATGGAGGCTGAGGATATAGGGTGATTTCTCTGGTTGAATTCAGGACTTCAGAGTCTGGGTCTACTTTTCTGCACATTACAAGTCATCTTGTAATTAAGATGAAATATTAAGATAGAAATATTAAGACAGAAAATGCATCAGAACTGGGAACTGCTCATCAAAGAGACTTGTGTTTCAACCTAAATGATTCTATGATTCTGTGTTACAGATGAAGTTTTTGGCATGCAGTATAGGTTAATTAAATCTGTTGTGATGTTTCTGTGTTTATTTGCACACATACATATAAATACATACTAAACTGCAAAATCTGGATTGGCAACCACTGTGCTATTTTAAACAATAAAGACCCTAAAATTTCAGTTTTATCTGAATATTCTGAATCAAGTATTCTGTCATCATATTGTTAGTCCTCTGTGGCAACCAGCGTGGAGTAGGAAATGTTGTGTTTCAAGACAAAGTTGATATTTTTTTCCTGAAGAATTGCTTTAAGTTAACAGCATAATGCAGTGATTCCATGTGAAAGCATCCCAATGTATAGTTATACACATGCATGTAAATAAATCTGTTGAGTGGGTTATTGATAGGCATAATTAAAGCATAGCAATGCTTCATAAATTATTTACAAGGCTATCTCACAAGCAGCAGTATGACAGAAGGATTACAGCTACACAGGAGAAAGGGAGCAGATATGTGCTAGTTTAAAATGTTTGCTAATGTCTCACTGTGTAGCAACTCTCTGAATGTGGCTGCCTGTGAGCTGGCTCCCTGCACAGTAGGAGCACAGTCACTCAAAGAGAGGCATGGTGCAATCTTCTGTCATTGTAAGCCCAAATTAAATCAGACCTTGAAGAGTTTTGAAGTTATAGAGCCAGAACAGGAAATGGTTGTTCTCTGAAACAGATCTGATTCTTCTCGGCTCTCATGTTATAAGCCGATTCAAACACTCCTCCTCAGCTATTTATTACAGCATTTTATTTAGTTGCTTTTGTGCCTCCCTACTGCTACTCTTGGGAGGTGCCTGGAGTCCCTCACCCTGTTGTGTGTTTGGGGTGTCTACAGCTGTACCCCACAAAAGATAAGGATGAACAAGAGCCGAGGGGTAACTATGGCAGAGTACAGGAAGGCTAAAAGTATTCCCAGCTGGATAGGTGCTTTGCTCATTCGATGTCCAAAATGCAAGCTGCCCTTTGGCAAAACCTAAGCTTGTGCTTATCTAAGATTTAAGGCTTAAAATAGGTTCTTTTCCTCTGTGTCTGTGATGAGGATTAGGTCTCTCATCCATGCTGGACCGCTTCAGCTAAATTTAACTCAGAATGTTGGAAAGACTTGCTCGTAGGATTATGGCACAACTGTGGAAACTACTGCTGTTGTTTTGGTTAAGGATTTATAAGACAAGAGAAAATATATACATGCGTAGAGAAAATATGTATTTATTTTTTAAAATAAATGCATGCTAGAGGGAATGATTCCAGACCTGAAAGAAGGAGTTACATAGCTGAGTAGTTTCAAGGAGCAAGTTCTGCAAGAGCACAGGTCAAAGCCAGTGCTAATATAGAAGCCTAATGCTTCCCTCACCCAATTGTGTGTGTGGCTGGAAACACAATAGACAAGAAAATAGCAAGCTTTACATCTTGCTTTCTTCTCAAACAAATGCAATTGCAATAAACTGCTTAACAGTTATATTCTGGTATGGGAAAGCTGTGTGGTGTTGCTTACATTTGCTAATGCATTTGGTCATAAATTTATTTCAAGGTGTCTGCCTGTATTTCTTTTCCAGGTACAGGTCCTTCGCAACGCAGGGGAAGAAGTGACCCTAACTGTGTCCTTTCTGAAAAGAGCACCTGCTTTTCTCAAACTGCCACTGAATGAAGACTGTGCATGTAAGCCTTTATTACTTGGCCAAAAGAGCCCTCAATTCAATACCCATGAACGCTTGCAGCTCCTGAAACTACTGTGCATTAAGGGTGACTGACAGCAGGTTTTACAATCATCATTACTGCCTAAATATGAGTCGCTCCTATTGCCAGGGCTTGTGTTAACATTGACCTCAAGAGAAAAATTGCTGTCCATGGCTGAAAAACAGATAACCAGACATTTGGTGGCTGTGAATCAGTAAAGTTGCAGGTAAAAGAGTAGAATTATATTAGTTTACAGTAGCTCACATCCTGGAGCAGAGTATTAAAAATCCATTTTTTTCAGGCAGTATAAGCTAGTATGTTAGTCCCAGGGAGGTTTTTTTTGTAAGTGTGAAAATGACATTGTGTGTATATATTTAGAGGACTTAACTTTGCTGTTTAAAATTCAGAGGCTTTGGTGGACATGTCTGTCTACATAAGAGCAAATTACTCTGGAATGATAAGTATTTTGTTTAAGTCCAAACTGAATTTTAGTGAACTGGCCCCATGAGAGTCATATGGAGACAGCTGTCTTACTTTAATTATATTAAACTGTAAGTGTGGATGCATAATTACAGACAATTGCAGCATATCTAAGCATATTTATGTATCAGCCTGTGCCTTTTGCCACCTTTGCTTTCCGTTTTTTTGCTCCCTAAGAGAGTGAACCTAATTGCTCAAGTTTTAAGTAACAAAACAAGAAATATTTCATTTCAATACTACTAGCCTTTGATTTTAAGCTAGTAAGAATTAAATAATCTAAACCATGAAATATAATTTTTACAAACATTTGATGGAATACTATCTTTTTCTTTTGCCTATGTATTAAATTTAAATGAAACAAGAAAAAAAATCAGAACACTATATTCTTAAATAATAATGTGTCCCAGTACCTTTGTCCCTTTTATGAAAGGCTGTGGTACCACAGAGTAGCTTGATTGATGTACAGGAATGTGCATTTGCAAGGATACTATCATGTCACTTTTAAGGCATAGCCCTCTAATTTCCTAAACCATTACAAGAACGTTTAGAACTATAAACTCCACTGAGGGTAACAAAAGAGTTATCTGACAAGTTCCTTCAAATACAAACCAGCAGAGAAGGAAGTGTGTACCTTTTATTTTATTGTTAAATTTTAAAGAAACATTGTGGGATTTTTTTCTTACCAAGCAGATATTAAGGTTTTTTTTTTAATCAAAGCATCAGGAAAGGTTTTCTTGAACCTCCATTTAGCTTACAAAGGCATTCCCCTCAAACCAGAAGACAGATACTGGCTGAATGGAGAAAGTAAATGAATGATAGAAGTTATTTGGGTGTGGGGAGAATGCATACATACATATACAAATCTGAATTATGTCATCACCGATTAATGAAGAATTTTCTTGTGAAATTGTATTAGGTGCCCCCAGTGACCAAAGCAGTGGCACATCCTCTCCCCTGTGTGACAGTGGTTTGCATCTCAACTACCACCCCAACAACACGGTAAGAGCTTGAATCTCCTTGATGGAATTACACAGAAGAATAATTGCAGTATCATAGCTACCTGGAAGTACTAATAAAGGACATTAACAGGGAGGAGCTCTCTCCCTCTGGAGACAGACAGTTCTGTAGAGGGAAAAAACAGTAGCCAGAAATTATGTCTAGGAATTAAACTACGGCAAATTATTACGGCTGATATACGGCTGATATGTGATTACTGTTTACTTGGGCAGTAGGGATTTTGCAAAAGTTTTTCCTTGTACATTTTTTCTCTGCATAGGAATTAAAATTCTTAAAACGAAAATATATATATTTATAAAAAGAAGAAAAGTTTTTGATAATATTTTCTATTATCTGTGTTGCATGCAGCATCTAAAGCTTTTGGCAGAAGAAAATTAGGTGCATGTTTTTGCCTGTTTTTAAGGGGAGACTATTTTACTTCTGCTAATGTGTACTTAAAATCTTACCTGAAATGGGATAACATTATGGGGCAGAGTGTCTCTGGGATAAAATGCTACAGATGTCTGATCAGATATGTACTAAAAGATGCCTTTGAAGTGTAACAAGGGACTTTAGAAATTTTTCCTAGACAAAAAATGCAAAATTTCCTTTATTTTGTATAGTTCTAAAGGGTTTTTGCTCAGTATTTGGCTTTGTGATGAAAATAGAAAAAGCACAGAATAAATAAACCAGTGTAGATAATAACTTTTTAAAAAATATTTAAAAATGTGAAATGTAAGCCATATTGAGCAGCCATTTCTAATTTCCATCTTGTTTTATTGTAATTTCATATTTTTCTGTTAAAGATTTTCCATAGTAGCCCACAGAGTTAAATATCAATATCACAGATTTAAACACCTTTATAATCTGGAAAACCCTTCAGAATTAAACAGATTTTAGGAAGTGGAATTTATAAATGGATAACACTAATAAAATTGATATCAAATAACAATAAAAATATATGTAACTTGTGCAGCAACAAGAAAAGCAGACTTGTCTCAGTAGTCAAAATAGGTAGGTAGGTATGTATGTATGTGTATATATATATATATATGTGTGTGTGTGTGTGTGTGTGTATGTAAAAAGACTATGGCAGTAGATCCTAAGCTGATTTATTCAACTAGCCACTACAATTCTAAGTTTGCTTTTATGACAAAAAACATGCTTTCATTTGTGAATTCTTTTTTTGTAGATGTCAGAACTGACCTAGATGAGCAGTAGTTTCCATTTGAACTAATAAGAATTTACTGAAACCAAGTGTTTGTCTTTCAGTTTAAATAATATAATCTGGTATCACGAGTCTATAGTTCACCCTAAATTAAATTTTATAGCAAAGACCAAGATGTGGTATTAGATTTCCCCTTGTCATGGGGACAGAGTTCTTCATAAAACCAAAGGTACAATTCTCATGGCACAACTCTTCCTTTTTCTCAGAATGTTTCCCAGAAGGAATTATGACAGCTGCATAAACATGTGATCGGTGAGCAACTGGCTTATGGTTGGGCACAAAGAATTATAGTGAAGAGAGTGAATTTAGGCTGGTGCTGTTCACTAGTGGGGTTCTGCAGGGCTGTATCCTAGGCCCAGTGCTCATCAACATTTTGATCAATGACTTGGGTTCGGGACTCAAAAGGATACTACTAAATAAGTTTGCAGATGATACAAAAATTTGGAGGAACTTTTGACTTCCTCGAAGGCAGAGAGGCTTTACAGAGAGACCTTGACAAATTTGAGGGCTGAGGAGCTGCCAACCATATGAATTTTAACGAGGGCAAGAGCTGGATTCTGTACCTGGGAGGGGCAGCCTCTGGATGTACAGACAAACTGGGGAATGAGAAGCTGGTAAGCAGTGTCACAGAAAGGGACCTGGGGGTCCTGGCTGGTGGAAAGTTGAGTGTGATCCAGCAGTGCTCTGGCAGCCAGGAGGGCCAGCCCTGTCCTGGGGGGCACCAGGCACAGCATCAGCAGCCAGGCAAGGGAGGAGATTGTCCTGCCCTGCTCCGCACTCGGGCAGCCTCACCTTGAGCGCTGGGGGCAGGTTTGGGTGCCATAATATAAAACAGATACAAAGCTGTTAGAGAGCTCCAAAGGAGGTCAACAAAGAAGGTGAAAGGTCTGGAGGAGAAGCTATATGAGGAGAGGCTGAGTTCACTTGGTTTTTTCAGCCTTGAGGAGACTGAGGGAAGACCTCACTGCAGTCTCCAACTTTCTTGTCAGGGGAAGAGGAGAGGCAGACACTGATCTCTTCTCTGTGGTGACCAGAGACAGGATCGAAGGTAGTGTTGTGTTTGTGGGGTTTACGTTGGATATTAGAAAAGGGTTCTTTGCTTATAGGATGGTTGAGCAGTGGAACAGGCTCCCCAGGGAAGTGGTCACAGCATCAGCCTGACAAAGGGCAAGAAGAGTTTGAAAACACTCTCAGGAACATGGTGAGATTTTTGAGGATGTCCTGTGCAGGGCCAAGAGATTTGTTGATCCTTGTGGGTCCTGTCCAACTCAGACATTCCATGATTCTGTGACTTACAGCCATAGCTTTGTTTCTTAATTTATAATCTTGTTAATTCACATGAAGACTTTTGATTCAGAACTTGGTGTAGACAAGCCTGGTTTTGATCTTTCGTCAACAGTTCACAGAGATATGCAGTTTAAAGGTAGGGTTAGCATTTTTGTGTAGCCATATCTAGGCCTACAGTTCATATCTGAACTTTTACTGCATTTAGTCTTTTCCCCAAGTTTAATCACAGGTGAAGAAAGGTTCCCAAAAGCAGAGAGAAAACATTAAAAATTCCTGATGTTCAAAACAACATCCTCATGTAGTCTTCCTAGCCAGTAATTTATTTATTTTTATTGAATCTATGGAATTTTTCACCAGAGATTCAGTGTTTTAAATAAGTGAACTACCTATAAAAAGCCTGCTGCTCAGCTAACATCTTTATTGTGATATTTTGTTTCATATACATAAAAGATATATGAAACATATATGTAAAAATAAAGTTCAAATTTACAGATCTTACACAAAATGCACACTCTAGAAAAATAGGAGTACTTATTTTTTGTAATATTTATATTATAGAAGATACCAGTATGAAAAAATATGAAATTTGAGATTAAAAAGAATGTAAAGCAGCAGGTTTGATTTTACTAATGTATTGATACACTGTCACTTTTTACCTGGGAGAAGAGGCCAACCCCCACCTGGCTACAGCCTCATTTCAGGTGGTTGTGGAGAGGGATAAGGTCTCCCATGAGGCTCCTTTTCTCCAGCATAAACAAGCTCAGCACCCTCAGCTGCTCCTCACCAGACTTGTGCTCCAGACCCTTTTCGAACCATGTTTCCCTTTTCTGGACACGGCCCAGCACCTCAATGTCCTTATTGGAGTGAGGGGCACAAAACTGAACATGGCACCCAAGGTGTGGCCTCACCAGGGCCCAGTACAGGGGGATGATCACTGTCCTGGCCACACCATTGCTGATAGAGGCCAGGATGCTGTTGGCTGCCTTGGCCACCTGGGCACAGCTGGCTCATGTTCTGCTGCTGTCACCAACCAGCACCCCCAGCTCCTTTCTCATTGTGAAGGTTTTCCAGTCACTCTTCCCTCACGACAACTTCCTGGAGTTGTTGTGACCTAAGTGCAGGACCTGGCACCTGGCCTTGTGGAACCTCACACCACTCAACCCATTGATCCAGCCTGTCCAGATCCCTCTGCAGAGCCTTCCTGCCCTCCAGCAGATCAGCACTCCCACCCAAATTGGTGTCAGCTGTGAATTCAGGGTGCACGTCATCCCCCCTAAAGATCATCGATATTAAATCTTAAATAGTTCTGGCCCCAACACTGAGCCCTAGGTGACACCAGTCATGCCTGTTCACCATCTGGATGTATCTGCATTCATCACTACTCTCTGGGCCTTGCCATCCAGCCAGGTTTTCACCCAGTGAACTGTGCACCCATTGAAGCCATGAGCAGCCAGTTTCTCCAGGAGAATGCTGTGCCAAAGGCTTTACTGAAGTCCAGATTGACAACGTTTACAGCCTCCACTAGATTGGTCAGCTGTGCATAAATGGAGATCAGAGTGGTCAGGCAGGATGTACCTTATCTAAACCTGTGCTGGGTGGGCCTAGTTCTCTGGTTGTTCTGTACATCGTTGGGCTGGCACTCAGGATGATCTGCTCCATGACCTGCCCCAGGTCAGGCTGACAAGCCTATAGTTCCCCAGATCCTCCTTCTAGCCCATCTTGTAGATGGGCATCATATTTGCCAACTTCCTGTCAACTGAGACCAAGCTGGTTAGCCAGGATTGCTGGTAAGTGATGGAAAGTGGCTCTCTGAGCACCTGTGCCAGCTCCCTCACTGTCCTTTGGTGGATCCCATCTGGCCACACAGACCTGTGTGTGCCTGACTGCTGCAGCAGATCGCTGGCTATTTCACCCTGAATTATGGTGGCTTCACTCTGCTCTCAGCCCTGTCTCTCAGCTCAGAGGTTTGCTACCAGGAAACTAACTGGTCTTACTATTAAAGACTGGTGAAGAAGGCACTAAATACCTCAGCCTTTTCCGCATCCTTTGTTGCTGTGAGAAGGCAGTTTGAAGAATTGTGCTCTTTCAAAAAAATAATGTCATCATTAGCACTATTTTATAAAGCATTTTATAAAGAAAGAGGTGTTGTATTTTAAGTAACAGATGTTGATAGTTTAACTTTTTATAGCATTTCTCATGCAAATATATATTCTTTAAAAATACTGGTCAAATTAGACTCTAGATTATTAAATACCCATTCTTTGTAGATATCATCATGAACATGATAAAGTTCAGTTTTCATATAAGCAGTGTTGTCTGTAGGTAGGTAAAATTAAAACATTCACCCCAAGCATGTAGTTTTGACAATTTTAACAATTTTCATCACATGTTAAATTCCATTCCCAATTGCCAGGTTTTAAGGTGATATCATTAGAGAAGATATGTATGTAAATGTGTACAGAACCACAGGAAATAAATGAATTATGGTTGTATTGTGAATAATTTAGAGATCCTATTTAGAGTCTTTTCAGTGCTCACTAAAACTAATGACAAGTGATTTGGGAAAAATGGAACACTGCCAAATTAAAATCTTTGAAGTCTATCTCGTTCTTTCCAAATCTGCTGAGTACTTACAATGAAGTTCAAAACTGAGAAGGACCTTTTAATGTTTTTCAGGATACATTATCATGTTCCTCATGGCCAGCATCCCCAGGACTTAGGTGGGAGAAAAGGTGGTGTGATCTTCGATTAATTCCACTTCTTCATTCACGGTTTTCCCAGTACCTTCCAGGATCAGATTTGTGCAGGTAAAGACTTTCCAAAGGTTGAGACTTGACTTGTTGGTTGACAGATGCATGCCCTAGGGAGTTGCTTTGTTGGAGAAATTGCGTTATTAGTTCCATGGCAGCTGACAGAGACACGAAATACGGGAACTTTCATAAAGGTCTTTCTAGGTCCACCTTGTCTCATATTCTCCTCTGACATCAACTGCAACCAGATATGTGGGGAGATGATGGGTGATCTTTCTACTTGCATCTAGTGCTCAGCACCTTTTGCAGTTTGAGATGAAACACATCATTGTATATAATAGCTGCTAATGCTCCAGTCCTCAAAAGCTTCTTTCTAAATTGCTTGTTTTCATGTCTTTGGTTTTTGCAATGCAATATTTTAAAGTATATTTCCTTCTGTTTGTGTTAAATACTTCATCTGATACCTACACTGGGTGAATAATCTTGTTTTAGAGCATTAAGGGCTGGCTGCCCCATGGGGAAGATAAGCCAAAGAGAGAAGGTGGCAGTGAGGCTGGACAAGGCATTGTCCATGCAGAGATCCTATCCCACTTCTTCCCATGAAGGAACAGAGAAGGCTTAGGGACAGTCTTCAGAGGAGTCTATCATGGTCAGCTGAGGCTCAGTTTAGGCTCAGAAGTCAGCCTAAAGGTCCAAATCAGTGACCAGGCACAGGAGTAGCTGCAACCATATTCAGGTGAGGACTATGAAGAAAAGTCTGAGCTGGTAAGCATCTCCCAGTTCTTATACTTCTTTGCTTCATGTTTATAGCTACAGTAGGTACTTGTTTTATTGTTTCCATATAGTTAAAGTTATTTCTTTACATGTTTTACGTGGCATGTGTTAACATTTAATTTCATTGCCACTTTGTCACAGTCACTGGGATAGCTGTCCAAAGCTCATAGTCAGGTTTAACTTTAGTGCATCATTGGGATGGGTTGACCATGGCTGGATGCCAAATGTCAACCAAGCTTCTCCATCACTCCCCTCCTCAATAGGATAGAGGGGAAGAAGATAAGATGGAAATAATCTGGTGAGTCAAGATAAAGGCAGTTTAGTAAAGCAAAAGCAAAAGCCACATATGGAAGCAAAAACTCCAAAATATTTTTTCTCTACTGCCCATGAGCAGGTGATGTTCAGTCACTTCCTGGGAAATAGGGCTTTGGTACATGTAGTTGCTCTGGAAGACAAGTGCCATAATTAATTAATGCCCTCCCTCCCTTCCTTTCTCCTAGTTTTCATTGCTGAGCAGATGTCGTATGGTATAGAATATCCCTTTGATCAGTTTGGGTCAGCTGTCCTGGATATTTCCCGTCTCAAAATTTTGTTTCCCCAGCCTATTGGTGAGGAAGGAATGTTGGAACAACAGCTCTGGTGCTGTGACAACAGTGCTTACCAGTAGCCAAAACATTGTGTAATCAATATCTTTCTAGCTACCAAAACAAAGCAAAACACTATGAGGGCTGCTGTGGGGTAAATAAAATTCATCTCAGAAAAACCCCATACAGACCTAGAACTTGACATTATTTAATTTAATATTGTCCTAATAAATCAGAAGAAATTAGGAGTGAAGGCAAAATTATTCTGTAATGATTACTGTTTGTAAAGCAATGAAATAGAAATGAGAGTAGCTACAAAGTCCAACAAAGCTATTAAATAAGATCATACTTGTTAAAAGTTTTAAATATCTAGCTCTTGTATGCATTCATTTGTCATCTGTATATAAAAGAATGAAGTTCTCATACTGAAATACTTCTGTGACCTTTAGTATGTAAAGACATTATCTGTAGGAAAGCTGTGCACAGGTACAGAGCAGCTTGCTCCATAATTCCTTCTCCTAATCAAACCCCCCCTAAGAGTGAATTTATGAAACCACCAGAAACTGGGGGAAGTCTTCTTCAATCTGTTTGGGATTTTTGTGGATTTAATTTTATTGTTTCTTATTGGTATTCAGTGAACATTTGAAAGTTGCACAAAAGCTGTCCACTGCCTCAGTTGTTTCTTAGGGCTGTTGTCTCATAGAATAAGACTGCCTGGGTCTGCCAGCCATTTCTGCTATTCACAGAGCTGAAATTAATGCAGGTTAGGCAGTAGCTGTTGTAGATCATTGTGGAGCTAAAGCCAGCCTGCAGCTTTTTACTGGTAATAACAGGATCACATTTACTTGGCTGCATGAACCTCAGGCTGCTGAGGAGCAATGGCTGGCCCAAGGAGGCAAGGTGTAAACCAAAGGCTACAAAGGCTTCTTGGCTGAACTGAACTAAAGTCACCAGAGAGGCAGGAGGTGTTTTACTAAATTCTGTGAAGGCCTTCAGCTCCATATTTAATAATGAAGCATAAAGCACCCAAAATCTATTCTACTTATACTTGAGGTAAGGCATTGAATTGAATAGAACTCCTCACATAGAAAAGTGGCACATAAACAGCTGTTCATAGATCTAGGGTTTTAAAATTCAGTCTTCTGCATCAATAAAATACAAGCTTAAAGTTCATATTATAGAATTTGTAGATAACAAAGGAAGTCTCTTAGGTAGTAATGATATTCCTGAAATTTAAATTTCTAGAAAAGAAAAGTATATTCGTATGAAACAAAATGCCTGAACTAGTACTCAAACATTGAAAAACCACTCTGATAATTTTTCCTTGTGTCCTTCTATTCTGTCTAATATGAAGACATAAGTCTTGAAAAAACCCAATAATGCAGGATGCATACGAGAGAGGAAGTGCGTTTTTCTTAAAGCGTAGAACCAACATTTTATGTTGCTAGCAAGACAGTTTATAAGACCATTTTAAATTACTGTAAACATTTTTAAATGTTACTCGCTCTCAGAATTTGTTTTGAGAGGATGGTAGATACTTTTTATAAGACACTGCTAGAAACATCAACATAAAAGAAAAGATATTAAAAATAATATAAGGAAGCAACATGAAATGAAAGCTGATTCATTGTGTTTTCTGTAGTTAGTATTTACAAGGATGTTTTTACTATGTAAAGCAAATAACTTTTTATGTTTCAGACTTTGATATGGAAATATATTGTTCTCACATACAATATTAAACCTCATAGTCATTTTCTAGCTTTTCCAGTGGAATAGTTGAGACACATAAATTCTGGAGGGTATTCATACAGAGTTCTAGAAGACATTCAGGTTAATCATGAAAAGTTTATTAATTTCAAATATAGTTTTTGTGTTCCAGAAGGCCCAGAACCTGAAATGTGTAGTTGAATAAGTGTTGATCCATTCTTAATTTCTTCTGTGTATTATAAAGGGATTAATCTACTATTTGTTCCCTTTAGTACAAAACATCTATTTAATACATTACTTTTTCAGGTTTGCATGGTATTATGGAATTGGGCTTGTAGACTTATTCAAGAAAATACTATTACAATAATCTAAGGTTATTTACACATTGACAAGTAGTTTATTAGGTAACCATGTATCATACTACTGATACTTGGGTAATTTTGTATTGATATTTGGGTAATAACATTATGGACAAATTATTTTGTGCTTGCACAGATCAAATTCTTAGGAACAGTAGGAACAATCTGATGCCCCAAATGCACCAGATCCACTGTGTTTGTAGTGTAAAGGAAATTTGTACATGAGGAACATAATGGGGTTTTTGTACTTGTGTTAATGTTACACATTAATAGATCTCTTGGATTCTGCTTTGATTTATGATAGACTGTGTAGAAACAAGGCAAGTCCTAAATCTAGTGCTATTTTTCTTAAAAGAGATAATCAATAATTTTGAACCCATGCTATGGTCTTCATGTAAGGATTTGGAAATTTTTTCTGGAAAAAATTGCTATTTACATTTATATACATCTAAAAAAAAAAGGATAGAAAAAATAAATGCTATCAACCTTACCTGAAGATTCTTATAATAAATATTCCTCAAAACTTTACCAGAATTATTGTGAAAAGGAGTCTCTCAAAGAAGTCTGTCTTGGTTAGTACTTTTGTGAATTTAAAGAAAAATCACTATCCCTGGTCAAGACAACTAAACTGCGGGATTTAAAAAAACACAGAACCCTGTAAGATAGTGTTAATACAAGTCTCATTATCCTGCAAAAGCTGGTTTTCATGCTAGAACACTCAAAGCAAAGCCATGGCTCTAGTTAATTTTTATTGCTTCTCCTGACTGAAGAAACAGTCTATTTTCAACATGGATGGAGTGATGATAGATGTTAGCCTTACATTCTATACAACTAGAATAAAATTTTAAGAGGCAACAAACCCCAAACGAACAGCTTTTCAAACTGATATCTGTCTTCCAAGGCCAGAAACTATCATTGGTGACACTCAGTTTTACCCTGAAGATAACAGGCACTTTACTTGAGCCATTCTCAAAGAATCTGAATGATGTAGTTAATCTTAAACTACGAATTGATCATTAACAGCTTAGATTGTAGCAGAATGTCAGCAGTGGAACTTGGTGTTCTCTGTATGTTTGGTACTCTCCTACTCTGGAATGTGGATTATTGTTGAGGATTTTTGGTTTTGAAGACAGAGACCTGTGAGCTTTACAAGAACTTTCAGCAAATAAGGCTATTTACTGAAGAAATTTGGTCTGTCACTGCTTTAGCATCTGAAAATTTTTCTCTTGTTCTATAATTGCTCAGTGCCTGCAAGTGGAAAATCAGTTTGTAATGCATTATAGATTTTTGTGTATGTGCCCAGATTGGTGCTGGGGGCAGAGGCAGAGGTAGGAGTGTATTTTGGTAATGATCCTATAATCAGAAATGCAATTGGAAAAATCATTAATGCTACCTGATCAATTTTGACTTCTCCAAGTTTTCAATAAGTAGTTCAGAGGAGAAACAAAATTCTATAAGCTTGAGCAGCCAACAAGGGACCCCCTTGTAATCCAACTGCAAGTAATCCAACTGTGTTTAGACACTGTATTATAAGAATAAAACAAAGGTATTGAGAAAAATATACTGATATTCACTGTATATCCCAAATTATTGCCTATCATTTCCAATGCACTTTCCTTCTCTGTAGCCTGCTTTATTAATATATTGTCTTAGATATGCATCAGCTCTTTCACTTGTTCAGCTTCTGAGGTTGTACAGCCTGATGGTCAAGGTTCTGTGGAGCTGCTCTATGGAATTTCTTTATAGCCTCATGGAAGCTTAATATTGTCTGAGTTGGCCTTTTAGAATGATTGTTTTAATATGCCAGGTATTTATAAAACAGGAAAACCAGCATTTTATCAGTGTTCACTGGCTGACCTTCGTTGTAGTTGGAAGAAAAGCATTTCTACAAGTATTGTTAAGATGATATGCTAGAAAAGATAAAATTTCCTTCTGACCTGATCTGTTATGATATGTCTATAGGCAAAATGCATTCCAAGTAATTGCTGTGGATGGGGTTTGCAGTGGAATAATTCAGTGTCTCTCTGCTGAAGACTGCATTGACTGGCTACAAGCAATAGCAAGTAACATTTCCAACCTCACAAAGCACAATGTAAGTATGGATCCAAGTAAGCCAGAAGGCTTCCCAATCATATTTGATTCTAACTGTCATAAAAGCCTAATGGGTTCACACACAGAATTATCTGCGTATAAACAATGCTTGAGGCTGTCTGAGAGAAGTCAGCTCAAGTTTGTCGTCAAATCAGACTCTGTGAGAAATCATTGAATGGGAAAATATTCTTCCCTACGGTCATGCAGTTCACTTCATTGCTATCAGAGTTATTCGCGTCTTAGCAATACCAATTAGGATTAGAAGCAAAGACCAGACACACAGGAGGAAGCCAGGTGTGATGCAGGAACACATAAAATACAAACATTTTGTACTTTCTTCATAGTACCTCTCTACAGAAACTGGTATAACCAGATCTGAATTAGATTTCAGGTCTGTCTGGGTGTCGTTTATCACGATGGGAAAGGCAAGGTGCTTCTGTGGTGTAGATACAGATGTTCTTTATCAGCAGTGATTAAATGCATTTATGGTTCATGCACTGCACTCTCATAATCTGAGCTTGTGGGATAGATAGCACTTTTTATTGAAGCAGGAATAAATGTTATGTAAAAGTTCTTCCAAATACTAACTTCAATTGAGAGGTCTTCTGGACCTGCCTGGGATGTATTTACATTTAAAAATGAACATCTAGTTCTCTCTGTATAGAATTCTCTATGATACCTTCCCTGGTTTTCCTCAAAAACAGAGAACACATGGGGAACTCCATTATTTTGGATTGAGTTATAACAAGGAAGTCCTTGAGGATATAATTTATATTTCCTTAAATCTGCTTTAGCTTCCCAAATCTGTCTCTGAATTTGCTTTTGTTTCAAATATAGGGAACACATTGAAGGAAGCTGTATTTTTTGGAGATTTATAATCAAGATGCAAAACTGTGTTCCATCTGGCAGCAATATGTAAAAGTCATTGTATTATAAAAACATGACAGACATGAATTCATCTGCCATCTGCAAGCTTCCATGCAGCACCAGTGAACTTTATGGCTATTTATTCATCCTTAAAATACTGTTGCTATGTAGAACATTTCCCTTCTCCCTGGGCATCCTGACAATTGAGGCTTCTGGATTTTTTTTCTCTTGCCCTCTTTACTTCAGTCTACTAATGGTTCTTGCTGTTTAAATAAGTGGATTTGTTTGCTTGTAACAATAGACAGAGGCACCTAAATTTTACAGGTGTTTTGAAACACTTCAACTCTGATGAGACTGTAATTATGGGTACTTAGCATAACTTGAATTTTGGTAACGCAATGTTATTACATGAATTTTTTCTGAGTACAGTTTATAATTCTACCCTAGTTTCCATAAAATACAGAAAGAATTCATCTAATGTTTTATAAGAAGTAAATAGCCTAAATTATGTACCTATTGTTCCAATCTTTGTACTTATTTTATTCCAAAGATATCCTGTAAAGTAGAGGTAAGAGTTAGGGCTTATGATAATTATCCCTGAGTCTATTTTTAGAATCCTCCTATGTGTTCATAGCTCTTATGAATTTATGGAAAACAATGACACTCTCCTTCCTGTAATATACTTTTCTTTTAAATTATCAGTTGCCAGACAGATTTAGTTATTTGACATACATGCAAGTGAATATAAGAAACCTTAGGAACACAGAGGGGGAAAAAAACCCAAACTGTTGAACTGAAGAATGATTAGATGTGATTAGAGGTCCCTGTATTTTCTTTCTTTACAAGATGGTTATTGACAGGCACATACTGTTGATGTTAGCAGTTTTCCTATCTGAGAGAGGTGTTTACTCACAGTCATTCTTCCTTACTGTGTCATCCAGTGCCAAAGAAACAGAGTTAAGGAATTTGTTTAATTCTTTGGATAAATTGTCCAATTTTTAGTTTCAATTAACTTCTCCTTCCTATCTAGAGGTTACGGAAAATAATTTGTTTCACTTAAATACCATGTAGCTCATATAAATACTTACTTACATGATGTTTCTCATATTTATATACGTTTTGAGAAATAAGGAAACAGAGTCAGAAAAGAAGCACTATAACAGCTAGATTGTTTATGAAAGAATTTCCTTTACCCTTGTATCAAATCTAGGCTCTGTAGATTTTGGTGGGACTTCTCTTGCCTAACCTTAGATGTCTTAAAGCAGAAAATCCAGAATGAATCTTATTATTTACTGTTGACGTCCATTTTGTAATGAAATCAATTCCCTCAGGACTTGTCTATCTTTCCTTTGACTGGTAGAGGACCCTAGGGTGGTGAGTTCATACTTGATACCTAAGGAGATAGATATATATCCTGATATCCTGTCATTGGTGTCTTTGAGGGGCCAAAATGAGTTTCTCTGAATAAATCTTCCAAAGAAATGCATGGATATTTTTGGAGAGAAAAAAAAAACAAAACCCAAAAAAAAAAAACAAACACACAAAAAAACCCCAAACAAAAACATACTACTCTCAGTCAGGAAATCTGAATTATTTTAGTTTTTCACACACCAACTGACTGAACAAAAATTATCTGATGGTTCAAACCCCAAAAATGAGAATAACAAATCCTATGTTCCCACATGTGTCTAATAATTGTGAATATGAGTCCCTGGCTCCAAAATACCTTGGTGAACCTATAGTCAATTTTTTTTTGTGAGGATACTGTCAAAAGGCTCTTCTCTCATGATCTAGCATGTCCATATGTGACACAAACATTATGTGACTGAACTGCAGGATCAGCAGTATACTCAGTATCTAGCGAGAAGATAACAGAAATACAGAAGTAGAAGCAAAACCAAAATGCCCTGACATGATCACCATTTTTAAAAGGCAGTGTTACTAGTTGAATGTAAGATGGTGTCTGCAAGCAAACACATTTTTCCTGCAGTGGTTAGACTACCAGGTAGTAGTAATCATTGTACAGTATGAGCTAGAATTCATATTATTATGCAAAAAGACTGATAAAATTTTAATACAGAAATATAGAAAATTATATTCTGACTATTAAGAAGAGATTTTAAAAAATCCAGGTGCTGACTGATGTAGTTTACTTCATTTCAGATTCTCTTTAACAGACAAACCTCAGGTATGAACTCTTTTTCTTCATCTTTAGAAGATTAGCACAAGCATCCTCCAGTGTTTTAAGGATATTGAGAGTGATACTGCTAATTTTAATTTCTTTAGATCCCAAGGAGTGTGCTCTCATATGAGATGAAATACATTAAAATTACACAACATGAATGAGCTTGTACTTGTTGGAAGTGACTTAATATCACACTGTAATTGATGAGGTGATGAATCTATAAGAATCATTCATTTTTGAAGATAGATTTCTCTCCAGCTTGAGTCACTTGAACTGCATCTGTGTTAAAAATTCACCAGTTTTATCAATAGCCTCAAAACCCAGAAGAGTTATGTTAAACCTGAAGTTGAAGCAATCCTGATCCTGAAGTTCATGAGCTCAAACCTGAATATGCTAAATTGAACCTGGTCTTGGCAACTCTAATTCCTCCATGAAATGATGAGGTTCTACATCTTTTTATTGCCAATTTGCATGGCTGGCCAAAGCCACCTAAAAAGGGAACAAGCTTCTGCTTCTTTTCTTGCTAATGCTCCAAGTAGGAATGTTCAGTTCAGTGGTTCAATTCAGCTATGAACTATTTGCCTTTCCATGAACTTTTAAATTGTATTAATTTTGGTGGTAATTGATACTGATTTCTAGTCTTTAATGTCTCTTTTGTTAATTAATTTTGGTATGACAGTACCCAATTGGTAATGTAGCTCTTAAAGAAATTACACTCTGGAAGAGTCTAAGAAAATGCTCCAAAATCATGTGCTCTATAAAGAACCAAGAGTTGCTAATACATCCCTAATTCATGTGCTGCAATTGTCAGGAAACTTAAAGGCAATTTTTTAATGGCTTTACTACAGTGAAAGTCAGACATTTTGGGTCTTTTTAACAAAATATAATTTAAAAATACATTTGACTTAGCAACTTCCAGGATATAGCTTCATAGAATCTTTGGGGATTTATCCTCACAACTCATTCAAATATTCAAGTATTTGAGTACCCACTTGCTCATTGTTTTTACTTTGGTAGATTTTTCTGTAGTGAGGACAATATATTTTTTCCCCTTCCTCTTTCATAATTTCTGTAAGACACTGCAACAGTTACACGTTTATGCTTTCTGCCTTGAAGCGAGTACTTGACAACAAAGAAACAACATGAACTTTATCAGACAGGAATGACAGGCAGTTGAGGTAAAGTTTCTAATCAGGAGGTGGCAAAAAGTTCTAAGATTATCTTGAGAATGTCCACAAGATCTTACAAGCTATAGTTCACAGTAACTTCACTTTATCCCATTATGTTGCATTTTTCTGGGTAAAATAATGCATTTGTGAAATTAATGAGGCACACATATTTGATGGTAGAAGCATAATAATAGCATAAGAGCTAGGATTAAGAGGTCTAAAAACTGAGTATTGGCCCAATGAGTGTGTTTTCCAGAACCTAAGCCTTCGTCTTGAATAAAGTTTAAAAGTTCAATTGGACTATTTTGGTGTGCTTAAAAAGTAGTGCCTAATGAAAGAAACTGCTGCTAAGAGAAAAAAATTAAAAATTAGTTTCATTTCTACTAGAAAAAAAAAATGATAATACCTTGTCTTTACAATGCTGAAATTTAGGTACCTTAAGTCACTAGGTAAAAGAGGAGACAAAGAGTAAAAAACAGGAGAAAAAAACCAGTTAGACTAATACAATCTGTTCCAGTTGTAGGAAGACTAAAATATGACAGGACTACATTCAATGTTAGCAAGTTACTGAAAGAAAATAGTAGAATGTTTTTCATTTTTTCTGGCAGATGCTACTACCAGTAAGAATAAACTTCTGTCTTCATAGTTGGAGTATTTCTTACGACACATTCAGATTATGGTGATAGCACTCACCATAAAGACATGCAGTCTTGCAGTATTGCTTTGGAATATCCAGTGTAGACTTCAACTACTCATGAAAGGTTTTCAAAATAAATTAAATGTTCTTTCTGTGCTTCTCCAAAATGTTACATCTATTCATGCTATTTTTAGTAACATCTTTTTTGTTTTGCTGTATACAAGTACACAACTTTTGCAGTGGTCAGTAATATCTGATAAAAATATTAACAGCTGTATTAGTGTTGTATAGAACGCTAAAATACAATTTAAGAGAAGCAATGTCCCTAGAGACAATAGAATCAAAAGCCCTTCTTTTTAAATTTACCTGCTTAGTGTAAATATTAAAAAAAAAAAAAAAAAAGCAACATTCATACAGAGAGAATATTTTTGGAGTTTTATATATGAAGCTGTCACTCAGTAAAGAATCCCTGCACTTTGATTCATCCACTTTTTTATGGAGTCAAATTAAATTTTAGCCTTGTACTAGTATTTAAATTAGAACAAAACATCAATATTCAATATGTTCTTTATTCTCTGCAGATTTATATGAACCTTTGATACTCTTTCTCTTCCCTCATTCTATTATTATTGAAGGCTTAAGTGAACACATTATAATAAAAATTATGATCTGTTTAGTTACAAGACACTTTGGAGAAATGTCACACTTGCTCTCAATGTTCCACCAGGATGAAAGGTAACAAGAAGCCTATCATTAAGGGGAAAAAACCCCAAACCAAACAACATCTCTTGACTGATTTTTAGTGGCAAAAAAATGATGACAAGAATAAAGGAAATAGGAGTTTAACTGGGAATACAGGCAAGTCATTTGGGAGTTTGCAGAGAGGTAACACATGGAAGAAGAAAGGACTCATTATAAGTTGCCCTTTCATACCAAAATGCCAAGCTGCCCTTTCAGTAGCAGCTGGAGACTTCCAGCTACTGTAACCTAGTTTTTGTTGTGCAGTAAAATGTTCAATATTCCACAATTGGTTTATTTTCAGTGAGAATGTGATAAAAGTGGTGTTGAATCACAAACTGCAGTTGATAAAACAGCAACTGGGAAGTGGGAGGCTAGGCAATAATAACCTTTTTTGTATTCCTTCTCAGATATCTTAGAAAACCCACAAAAACCACAAATATAATTATTCTTATTTAAAGCAATGTTATCTTGTTTTGACATCCATTTCCTCTTACTCACTTTTAAAATATATTTTAAAAGGTGCCTACATCAGAAGTTTTGCCTTTCTTCCACAACCAGAGAATTAGAAGATATAAAGAATGAAAAGAAATTTAAATGCACTCAAAAAGCTATAAAACACCTCAGGGTATACATTATTAGCAGCCTAATGTGTTGAAAGCACTTTTTCCCTTTGGTTGTCTTGCTTCATAAAGTGCCACGGAGAGCAAGGGCATTCAAGTAGTGCACAGCTTCTATTTGCCTGCGTAACAGAATGGAGTCAGAGGGAGAGGCAGAGGTGTGGGGTAGCAGAGAGGGGTTGCAGCCATTCCAGTACAGGTTTAGGAGGTTAGAGCAAACAAGCCCAGGCAGGCAAAACTACAAATGATTGCTGAGCTGCAGAAGAAATCAGCCCCAAATACTTGGGGCTTGCCATGTCCCTACTAACAAAAGGTATTACGAAACTGTGTGACAAGTTCTGTATCTCCTAAAAATACCTGGGGTAGTTAAGTTGCAAATACCTGTGGGGGAAGGCTGAAATGTCTGAAATTATAGCTGTGTTGGTCACCTATGAGGCCACCAACATGATTGCAAGGTGTTTTCTCACCAGTTTGTTTATTTCAGAGAATGAGGTAATTACCTTCAGAACTTGTTTCAGACTGTCATTGAGGTCATGAAGTCAGGCTTGAAAAACTGAGGATGAAGCACCTTGTTTCATTCTCATTTCCCAGTGCATGATACTCTCTGACTTACTGTGCTGAAAAACTATTAATTTCCTTTGAGAATTACTGCCTTCTTGAACAGTTTATAGTGAGTGTATGAAGAGTTCTGCTTTTCTCCTTTTTTTTCCCTAATTGTTTACAAATTTTTAACAATTTTATGGGGGTTAAAAAGGCATTTGCCTAATGATGCCAATCAGGAACTGGAGTACAGTGAATTCAAGGCAATTTTTTTTACTGCATTTATGAAATCACTTGATACAGCTTTTGCCTAAATCAATAAAAACTGTATGAAACAACTTTTTGTTGTTCCAGCTCTTTCTGAAATACAGCCTGCAATCCTTTACTATATGAAATAATGTCTCAGAAGCTATTAATCACATATATTTGATCAATATTAAAATGAATATACATTTTTATATTTGATGCATGTAATAATGTAATTCTTATTCCCCAATTTTGCTTTTTTTATGAGCCAATTACCCGTTATGTTTGGGTAGTTTGTCAAGAGAGCACTTTATGTGCTATAGAGTACATACATAACAGGTTCCTAAATTCTACTTTTATATGAGACTTCCTGTGATAGGAAAGGCAGTCACTAATTTTTAGACACAGAATGAAGAAATCATAAAATACTGCAGTTAAAGAATGCCTGTCCTTCTCACCTGTGAGCTACTTAATGGTTCAGTGTCATAAAACACAACATAAAATCCAACTGGGGGATAATTTGTGTTACACTTACTTTTAGCTTTATTAGCAGAAAGGTGATGTAAGGTCAATGCAGATACACAGTTTAGCCTATCAACATGACCATTTCAATTTTATTCATAAGGCTACTTCTTAAAAGTCAGAAGGCAAACCTCATTCATATTTCTAATTGCTGATATTTTACTTCTTTTCCAGTGATGCATTGAAATCACACAAGGAGTAAAAATTTTTCTTTTAGCCCACTGTTCCCACTATACACTGGCTATTCAAAAACTGATCACTTGTTCTGAGGTAGATTAAAACATGTACAAAAAAAATCTATGTATATGTGATATATTTGCATGTTTCATTAGTTTCCTATTTGTATAGATGACAAATCTTAATAAAAAAACCAGAGTAAAATAGTATATGTCCAAATTCCAAAAATGTTTATAAGTCTGTTGGTGAACTAACACACAGGTTTATGGCTGTTTACTCCAGGGAAAAATCTGTTACCTGCCTAGGAGAAAATATTGTTTTCAATGTGTTTATTTCCTAAAGCAATTTTGTAAAGTAGTAAAAAGGATGAAAAACTTCCTGCGGTGTGTCAACACGCTGGTGCTTCTCACATAATTCAGTCAATTTAACATTGTTAAAGGAATTTCAGCAGTTCTTCTCTGATATCTGATTGCCAAGGAGCTGGACTTCTCTTTTTACAACTGCTTTCTACTTTAGCTGAACAAAGTAATATGACAGAAATGGTAGCTGTTTGTCCCTAAAAAGAAAGATCCTTTCCACCCAATCTCCCAAAAAATAAAGGGATATTAAAAAATGTCTTTAAGACTTGAAGGAAGTGAACTCATCTTCCTAACACAGGCACTTATTTCTATCCCATTAACTGTATAAAGACTGCAGATATCTCCAGAGGGTGATTCCATCTCCTTGAATTAAATAGTTACCTTTCCCTCTCCTAACAGGAAATGGCAAGAGGGTGCTTTAGTATAAAAGCCTACAGGTTGGTGGAGTCACCCTGACGTGAGAGACAGGAGCTCTCCACGCTGCTCTCAGCCTGCAGCCTGATGCCATCTGCCTCACTGCTGGCCCAAGGATCTCCGGGACAGCACAGGGCTGAGGCTGTGCCTTTCCTTCCAGAGGCTCTTCTCTGTGCTATCCATAGAGCCACGTGTAAAATTCTTGCCAATGCAGTTGACAGGCAGCAGGAGGGTTTGTCCACATTGTCTGGTGGGGTTCATCCAGCTGCAGTATTGCTTGAGAGCAGCAGATAAATACTTGTCTCCTGCAGCCTGAGTACTGTATCTCCCAAATCCTGGGTGAGTACTCTGGTATTACCTACCATGACCAAATTGGACTTTTCACTGCCTATACTACAGGGTAGATTTTATTTTTGCAGGTTTTTAACCCAGCTTAGTTCTCCAATTTTACAAACAGTGCAGTCCCACAAACAGTTGTTTTAGCACAAGTGAAAGCCTGGGTGCATAGTGTGGTTATACAAGCAGGACAAGGAGAGTCTACATAAATTTCTACAGCCAAGTTTTCCGTGAAAAAGAAAGATCATCAAAAATAGACCTCATGTAGATGTCTTAACTTAGCAGCTGGGGATTTTCTGTATTTGTGAATGTTGTACTCTGATAAACCTTCTTTACCCCTTTCCCTCTTTCTGTCTTCCTTTGTTGTTCCTAGGAGTTTTAAAAAACTAATGAGAATGTCTCTCAGGTTTTGAGATGAAATTAAAACCCATGCTTCTTGAGATTCTCTCACCTCATAGGAAGTGTTCTGCATCCTTTTGGAGTGCTGAGATTTCTTAACTTGTAGTATAATTTGTGTGAAAAAAATAGCTTTGGGGAAGTCATGTTGATGCAAACTGTTTTGGTCTGCATGAGCAATGGACTCATTCATTGCTGAATAAAGGGTGTAAATAAAAATATTTGTTGCTTTTCTTTTCCTCTTTGCTTTCCCATTCATTGTGGCTGCTGTTTTCCCTTCCTAGGTGCAGATGTACCTGGAGAAAATTATAGCCTTTTTATAGCATTATTAGTGCATAGGGAAGTTACAAGTTGGACTGGGTATTTCTAAATATGTATTTGTTTAATATTTCTGCACTGGAGTACCAGCCTACAGCAGCTGTGTAGATTTAGAACTAATGTCCATTGCTCTGCTTTACTGTTTTGTTCAGAAAGGAAAAAATGTTTCTTTTCTCTTATATGAATTATGAAAAATATAAATTGAGGGTTCCTATTCATGGAGGAGGAGGGAGGTAATCAAAATGTTGTAGAAGCAAAATGATTGAATAACCTAAATTCTCTCTAGAAGGTAAAAAAACCCATAAAGTTTAATCCTCAAAACCTTTAATAAGGTGCATTTTATTGGTAAATGTCCACAGAATTGTGAATATAATTTTAATAAGGACCATTCACAAAGAAAGGTTCTGCCAAAGAGACAAAAAGACCTGACATTCAGATACCTGTTCTATTCTTTCAGATCCCATTTAGTGTATTAATTTCACTTCTATTAGTCCCCTCCATTAAGTTTTCTGAGGTGTTGAAATGAGTTTCCTGAGATACTCCAGATATCTGCAAAGAAAGTCATGAAGTTTTTTATTACAAGAGAAGGCATGGAAAGGCAACTGCAAATATGAAACAGATCATCAATAAAACAAAACAAATGTGAAGGGCCTTTGCTTTATATTTATTAAATTAAATACAAGTGACCAATGACTACATCAATGTTTGGGCTTTCACCTTTTCATATTTTTATGTGCTGAAGATGTTACAGGGAGTGAATATATCATTTTTTACCAATTATTTTGTTTTATGCCAGGCAAAAAACCTCACAGGTGGCTTCTCAAGCTTATATTTAAATAGTATGTGCATTCCATTTGAATGTTTTTCTCATTTTGTAATTGTAGCAATATTAACTTTAAAGGGTTTTCTTTTTTTACATGATAAATAGAATGTTTCACAAGAAGAAATAGGTCCTTAGGCTGACATAACCCCTATAGAGTTGTGGAGCTAACATTCTTTTCCAGTTACTCTTTAAATAATTGATAAATCACAGTGTGTATGCATGTTTTATATCGGAATTATTTCCTTTTGCACCAGTTTAACATAAATGGATCTTTATATTGCTATATAAACATAAACTATATTTTAAAATATTGTAGCAAGGCAATCCTAAGAGGCTGTTGACAAGCTGTTTTAAACAGATTATTTTTAAAGTTATGTGCTTAACGAGATAGTCAGTTTACCTCTCCAGACTATTTAGCAATGTATTTCTGCACCTTAATTAAGCTAACTTCTCTTGCTGCAGCAGTATGGCTATTAGCTCATTCATTTACTAAACAGTAACCATAAAGAGCATTTTCATCTCAAAAAATATAATAAGCAGCAGTCAGGAAAACAGAGTATTCAATTTGAATTTGAAAAAAAAGAGAGTAGTCCCTGTTGTTCAAAGAGCAACTAAAACACTAGAATATCCAGGCTTGCAGATGGCTGTACCAGTAAATTAATTTTCCACTTACATAGCTGGATAGATTGTATGCCAAACCTAGCTTAAAGCAATTGTAGATATCTGACCTCTATTTAGTCTTCTGATCCAAACCCCACTTCTCTTTACCTTTGTAGGTTCATGGACTGAACTAAAATAAATCACATCTTATTTGGTTTATGCCTATTTTTTTAAAAACCCTAGAAACAGCCTCATGGGAGCTTCCTGCTTACTCCTGGTTGTAATACCTCTCAGTCTTTACACTGGGGTGACTTAGGAGGCAGTTTGCATCTTGACCAGCTCATCAGCAAATGATAAAGAAACCAACTTGCCTCATTCCTGGTCTGTGTAGCTTCACTGGCCATGTTGGGTTTATGTTGTCAAACTACGTCTTTGAGGCATGCTTTTTTCCCCTTTAGATTTGAATATACAACCCTTCAGTTCCAGACATGTTACTCTTTCATCTTAAAAAAGAAAATATTTTTTTTGCACATTGGCATCTTCCCAAGCATTTTGAGATTAGTAAAGTTCACATTAATAAAGGGATTATTTTCAGCAGTGCCAATCTTTTTATGAGTCGTTCATCAGCTTGTTACTAGCTCTTTGTATTCTTTGGCTCTGTCTCTGTGTTTACTCCTGTTAATTCATTAGTATTTCCTGTTGAGCTGGAGGGAGTCTACCAATACAATGTTACCAGTGCTAAATAACTTCTTTTACATTTTCACATATTTCACTTTTATAATCAAAACTCACTAGACAGCCACATTTTCTGTAAGATGCATCTACTAGTCCACTGGAAAGAAAAGGAAGTGTCATGGCTAAATGATTAACTCTTTAGTATACCAAAACAGAGGAAATGTGTAGTACAATGGAATTTGTAACTAAGAGTGGGCTTGGGAAGTATCCCTTGTCTACAGAGAACCAGCAATATGATGGGACAAGATGAGATTTCCTCAGCTGGCAAGCAGTGAGAGTGCAAATAGTTTTGACATATATCACTGACAAAAAAAGAAAAGAAAAGGGTTGGTTGGACTCCATTTTGAAAAGAAAATTATTGGCAGACAGTGACAAGAAAGAGAAAGTATTGAATGCTCTTCACGATTAGAATTTACTCAGAAGGTCAGTAGAAAGCAGATGACTGTCACCATTGATGTGTGACACAATCTTCAATAGTCAGATCATCTTAGAAACCAGAGAAGGTATTAGGTATACATTAGTGAGAAGCATTTTAAATAAATGCATTTCAAATACATCCTCATTACATTACTTACAACCCACTAGAGGTTGAGCTTCTGTTCTTAATCCATTTACTAAGTACAGGAAATTTTGAGATGAAATAAATAGCAGTAAAGTAGAAGTTACAAATTTTGTGTGGCACAGAACAACCATTGTATATGGTTTCAGAGTACAAACTCTCTTCATATAGCTTTATTTCATTACTGGGTTTTTTTTAGTTGTGACCAACTCAAAACTAAATCTTTTGCAAATTCTGTGTGTTAATATCCTCCTAATCAGTGCTAAGAACAGTTAGTACTCATAGTGAAAGAGTAATAATTATTTGATAGAATTGCTGCCTTCATACATCTTTGGGATTCTCTTCTTCTTGGACTTTGAGCTTATGCTCTCAGAACAGTCTATGCTTTATGAATAGGCATGATACTATTCAAATATTTAGTTGCTTTGTTCAGTCCTAATTTCTTAAAATAACACCATTTTGATATATATTACTATTTTAAGTGTTTCTATAATAATGTCAACTTTATGCAGTCAATTCTTTCATTGTGGTAATATATCATAATGTAACCACATACAATTTTACTTATTACACAGCATCTGTTTTTGTTACAGCTTGACATATGCATATCACTTCTAAATTATAGCTTTTATGTTCTACTGATGCCATTGTCTTCATCATTATACCTTTGCTGAATTATTTGTTTCCTGATTTTCCTTTAACTATACTGCTGGAGTAATTTTCTCAGCAAGTGTGTGTGTGCCTTTTTCTTTCAGGAAAGATAATGTCCATAATAGACAACTAGCACTTCACTAAAGTAGTGAGAGAAGATGTTGTGGGAAAAAAAGAATTTTTTTTTTTAAAGAATATTTTTTAATTGATTCCAGTAATTTATGTGTCACAAGGATAATCCTTCACTATTTTTAATGTTGAAACTTAGAGAAATGTACAGATCTTGGTATCTTGAAAATGTGGGATAGTATTATTTGCATTTATTAGCTTATGAAATTATAGAATCTTGGAATATCAGGTTGGAAGGTGAGCTCGAGGATCATCTGATCCAGTCTTTCTTGTCAAAGGCACAGTCTAGATAACATGCCCAAAACTCCATTCAGGTGAATCTTAAAAGTATCCAAAGCTGAGGTACCCACCGCTTCCGTGGGGAGGTTATTCCAATGATTGATTGTTCTCATTGTCAAAGATTTTCCTCTTGTGTTTAATCGGAATCTCCATGGGAGTATCTTGTACTCATTGCCTCTGTGTTCTCCCTGTGACTTCCTTGTAAAAAGGGAATCTCCATCTTCTTTGTTGTCACGTTTTAAATACTGGAACACACTGTAAAGGCCTCCCCTAACCCCTCTATTTTCAAGGCTGAACAATCCCAGTTCTTTTAGCCTTTCCTTATATGGCAGGCTTTCCAGTCCTTTGATTGTCTTTGTGGCACTTCTATGGACCCTCTCTAAATCATGTTTGAACTACAAGAAATACTGATAGTGCAAAAATCTATACTTTTGACTAAACGATCTCCTTTACTGCTGAAATGCAATTAGACAGGGAGTTGCTGTTCTGAAATCTGTCCAAAATGCTCACTAAAGAAAAAGTCATCTATAAATTTGCTTGTAACATCCTTAGTGCCTGTCTTAGCCATTGTTAATGCAAATAAATTGGAAGTTTATGAGAGGCTGGAGAAAATCCTGTTGATTTTAACTCTCATACCTCTTCCTATTTAAGGATTACAAGATCATATCCAAAGCAAGAAAAATATGCCATCTATTACTAGTGTTAGTTTAACAATATTGTTAAAATTTAAATGGTCCTTTAACACACTTCTCAAAGAAGAAGAAGGAAAAAAAAAGAAATCTGAGCTTGAAAATTAATTTGTTTGTGCAGCAAAACTCTTACCCCACTCTTTTTTCTTTTCTTCTTTTCTTACCTTGACATCTTCTACCCCTTGGCCTACCTTTCATCCATGGTCCCACTAACACACACAGCTCTTTACAGTTGTAATTGACCATATTGATCAGTATTTGCACATTCCTTTTCAGAAATACCAGAAGATACTTGAGAAAACCCGTATTTGCAGAGATTTTTGCATATTGTTTTATAATGAATTCTTATGAGGTGCAATTGGAGATCAGTAGTGACACCTGTATTCCCTGGAAGGGAATGAAATTCAAGATTTTTTAAGCTAATGGCTCAGCAGCTTGTTAAGAGAAGGAAGCTTAAGCAGAGACCAATCTTTCCTATTTATGGCAATCTGGAAGCTCTACTGTAAAAGAATTTCTCATTAAAAGTCATCTCAGGGTATAACTTAATACAGTGCTAGTCTGCTAATCACAGATTAATCTGTGATTAATCTGAATACAGAGTAAGGTGAGGCCTGTTCTGTATCAGGAGGAGGGGCAGGGTGTATTTTGTGAAATATGAAGACATGACTTTTAAATATACAAGCACTACAAAGTAATTTTGTAGTGTTTCAAGTGAAATTTAAAATGATCAGTTATACAGATGAATGGTGAGCTTCCAGCAGAAACAGGTACTGTAAAACTCAGGGGTTTATACTGATCTTACAGTGACATATGATATTTCTTTTTCTTTTGTAATATAAAATTTAGCAATTGTGTTAATATCAAGTTTATTGTTAGGTGAACCTAATCCTCAACAGCTATTTCATATTATGAAAAGCAAATTATCTAAGTAATGAAATAACAAGTGACTTCTTCAGCTTACAAGCAGTTTATCTGGTGCTGTCAGCCAAATTGTCTCATAAATATTGCTGTTATTCCTGAGAGCTTCAAGAGAATATTGTAATTCTTTTAGACAGAAGAAGGGAAATGTGACATAATAAAAGAAAGACAAGGCGTTTCTATAATTTTATTTTTAATCCACTCAAACTAAAGTAAATGAATGGGTTGATTATGGAGTGGTGGAAGATATAATACCTGTAAAGACTACAGAAAACCTCTTTAGATTTGTTGCCTCAGGTAAAGGTATTTGTCTGTGCTACTGGCAACTGGCCAATTTAATGAGTTTTGACAGCAGGAATTCATTTAGACTGGTATGCTGTGGTGTAAGTAATAAACATATTTTAGAAATCACTGGCTACATTTCTATTAGGTTCTGTCAAGACAGTTAATTGTCTCTTGTTTTATAGAATTGTTTATGATGTGGTGGTATACAATTCCTCATTTCTTCTGTTATTTTACTTCCCTTTTTGTTGTATTAAATGCTGGACTGTGAACTGCAAATGTTATTATCTGTACAAAATTGAGGAATCCCAAAACAATGCAAACTTGGCAAACTGTGAACTCTTCATGAGCAAGGTCAGTAGACTGCCTATAGACTGAGGGCAGGGGAACAAAACAGATTTAGTTTCAGTCTTCAACAAACTGCTTTATTCTGTTTCAGTCAGAATGAAATGACCAGATTGGAAAGAAGGACCTGAAAGGAAAGGAGCCATTTGACTCAGTAAAAAGTGGCTCAAAAGCTGTGGATAGGACTTTTAGGGGGAAGGAATACAAGGAGAGTAATGAGCTTCAGCAAACAAACAGAGCAAACCTCTGATGAAAATATAAGTTGTGTTGTGATGTATTTTTCTTCCAATACTTGCTAACAGTTCAAGTGGAAACTTTAGGTGGGAACCAAAACTATAGATGTCTAAATCAAAATTTTAAACTGAATTTGTAGGTGTTATGATGTTCAGTTCCCTTCCCAAAGAAGGCTAAGGAGGGAGGAAGATGCCTCAGCTGTTAACGTATGTGCTGGTTAAATCTCTTAAGTGGTAGGCAGAGAAATGGCAAAGGAAAGCTGACAGAGAGAGTGAAATTTGGAATGGGGGTGTGGAGAAGGTGATTGGTAACAAGCCAGGAAGATCTACAATAGCACCTACTGTGAGTGAGGAAAACCTAGCTAACAAGACATTTCAACTCACAGATTTTCTTCATAAGGAAATGATCCCTTCTCAGGCAGTGATGCATTAAATGCTGCCCACAGGAGCTGAAGTTTCAAGCCTAATGACAGAGTGGATTAAAAATAAAATGGAAGCCTGGCAGGCTGGAAAAGCTGTGAGATCAAGGAGCATTCTTCCCATGAGGAACAGATATATTGGTTGGTCACGAGTGACTCACTCCAGTGTGTGATGAAAACTTTGGTCTAATGTCTGGACCTAATATTGTGGGAAGTCTTCTGTCTACCAGGAGCTTAAATCTGAGGGATATTGCCAAAGCCTTATAGTCAAATGATAATTAGCTGAGATTGCTCATTCATGCAGGCATGACTGATTTCAGTGTCACTCTAAGCAGATAAAAAGTGACTGCAAGACTCTTGGAGGAAGGCTGAGGGGATCAGAGCTGTTGTAATGAATGTTGTAATGACCAGTTCTCCTGGTCATTCAGGAAAGATGTGTGTCATTCAGTGCTCACATGCAAAAGTAGCCTACCAAAGTAGGCTCTGACTTCTTCAACAATAGCATGGACTTGCAAGAAAATACAGGGTGAAATGGAACTGGCTTTGCCTGAAGAAACTAATAATGTTTCAACTTAAGAAAAACTACACAAAGGGCAAGCAGTTTCTTCTTTGTTTCTGTGATGGATTACATGAGAAGCAATGGGATTAAACTGCAACTGGAAGGAGACTGGTTCAATATAAAGAGAACTTCCAATGCTGAGTAGAGGTGTATTTGCTAATGGATTGACTTATGAGGCATTAAGAGACTCGTCATGGCAGAACTATACAAATGGGTTCGACAAGCAGCTTTAATCAGTTGAGTGGCTTTCCAGCCATATGTTGCTGTTCTTTTGTATTATCACAGAATGAACAAATTCATATCAGTGCTTGCAACTTCCATTCAGAGATACTAGCATAAGCTGTGGATATTATTAAAATTTTTCCCCTGCTCCTTTTTAATTCTATAAAAAATTCTGAAAGTAAATACTATATAGTGGGTATTATATTGTCTAAATGCTAAGTTGTAATGAAATGGTAAGTGAAAAGTAAAATTGAAGTTGGACTTATTTAATTTCCTTGAAAAATCAAGAGGTAGTGAAATCTGGTATTTTTAACCAGGAGAGTCATACAGATCAACTTTTAATAGTTTAATTTAACAGTTTAAGTCTGGTGGAAAAATGACATGACTTCCTTACTCTGCAGTAATAAGCAACACCAGCTTTTTTTACTCTTACTGTGATTGATACTGCAGTGATCATACTCCAATGAGCAACTGCTGTTATGATATAAGCCACAATTATCCAGTTGCATTTCATTATCTGAAGTAATGATTCTGGTGTCTCCTCCTGGGTCAGGTTTTTTCATATATTTTCAATTCTTATTGTTCACAGTCCTTCTAATACATCTTCAGTACAGAGACATATGTTTCTTACTTTCAGATGGGACCGTAATATCTTCTTCAGGCACTGGATTTAATTTGTTTTCAGTGTCTCTAATAGTACGAATGTTGCTGTTGATACTTTATTTATGGAGATTCACTGTTATAAAACTGTGTTTGTAACACATGTGTCTTCTTTAAAGTGGCACAATAGCAATACTGTCATTAAGGTAACATCCACTTTTAGGAATGGCTGTTAAATATTGCAGGATTAAGTGACACCATTCCTCTGTCAAGCAAAAAAAGCACAACATGTTTTAAAAAAGAAAATTTTAATTTGGGTAAAATTAATTGCACTCCTATTATTGGAACATCACAAATTTGAAGCGTAGGTTTTGTGCTTTTGTCCTTAGGGCCCACTACACTTCTGTGTAATAGGCAGAAATCTGGTATTTCTTTCTGACATCCATTCATTGCTTCTGTGCTTGTAGTCTTCAATGTCTCACTGAATCACTTTGAGTGAAAAAGGAAAGGTTTGATAATATGCATTTGTGATCACATTTCAGATGGTCATTTGTGCTTTGATACTGCTTTTATGTGTTGTAGGTTAATAATCTCTCAATATACAAATATTTTCTTTCAAAAGTTCAACGCTTCTCTTAGGAATGATTTCTATTCATCTGCTTCTGTTTTTGGAGGTGCACTCCTGACTTTTACTAGCCATATTTTGTTGTCCCCAAAAGTATTTATCAAATACCTGCATTTATTGGAACTCACCAAAACATGGAATCTCTCTGCTTATTTTGTACAGCTGGCTAATACAAAGGCAGTCGGTAGAATTTAAAAGGAACCTTTTAGAGTTCTGCTTTCCAGATGAGACCTCAAGACTATCTCAGGCCTCTCTTCCTCTACTTTTATATGGGTTTAAAATTAAACATTTTAGTTTCCATATAGATTAAGATGATCCATGAGAACTGTTATACTGTACCAGAATAAAGATCCATCTAGTCCAGTGTCTGGTGATAACAAAAGAATAGCTATTTTTCCTTTTGTCTTTCCAGCCATCTGCTACTTTAGGACTTCTTCAGACAGCTGATTAAGGACTTCCTGAATGATGTCTACTGTGTCGTCATTGTCTACAAACTTACCAAATATTTGATCTCTTTGTATAAATTTTTGGCTCCCAAGAGAGATTTTGTAACATTGATTATATAAGCTGAAACATATCATCTTGTTTCTCACTTTTGTTCTTGTCTAGGAACCACAGTGAGGATGACTCAGCCTGCAGGTATCTGTAGGAACAGCCTGGAAAGCAGAGGTCGTCCTTTTGCTTATACATTATTCAGTGTTGAATCAAACCTCTCTGTGTAGCTGTTCATATATTCTGAAATTTTTCCCTTTCTTCCTTCAAGGAAGTGGATGCTGAGTTCCTTCAGGCTGAGTGTGTTTGCAATCTAGTGTGTCTAATCTTGGGAAAAATCCAACTAGGACATGAAAATGCTAGAAATTATGGAAGTAATCCCAATCTTTTTATCCTTTGAACCATTCAGCTGATAAAATGTGATAACACAACAGAGAGTGGTGCCATCACTGGTAGGTCAAGAAGCAGATGTGAATTTAATAATTCCTATGCTCCCATATTTTCCAGAACAGATTGACTGATTATTTTGCATAACTTAGCTTATATGGATTTTTAGTGTGAACTTTAAAATCTACTGCAGCTTGTAAAACTAGCATCAAGAATTGCTATATTAATTCCATAGGCAATTATACAATGCAATGCATTCATCAATATATGATGTATTTTGATGTTGCATGTTTCTTTTCAATGTTCTCTGATTCTTTCAATGCTTATATACTCTTGGACAACAAAATTTCACAATCTTACCACAATTTACCACAATTTACCTATCCCATTGAGTAAACAAAAGCCAAGCAAGGGCAGAAAGTAAGACTAGCCAACTAGTTATTTCAAGTGTTATATACTCTTTCTTATTCATTAACCTAAGATTATCACACCATGGACTCACATTTCTTCCAACTTTTAATGATCTGGCTTCCTGTTTGGAATCACTTAACATCCCAGTGGCACAAACTGTATTGTTGCTTGTCTTCATCTCTATGCATGAGATGAAGAACTATGTGAATTTACATGAATTTACATTCTTCTCAAGCTATTCTGTTTTAATTACCTATTAATGAATGTGAGTCTGCAGTTGTGTAATGCAAACAATTGATAGAGAAGGTTACAGAGTCTAGATTATTTGGGGAAATCCATATAAATGGCTAACATAAGTTAAAATGGTAAAAGATTCTTTTTAGATTGGAAAATTGCTGTGACCTGCAAAGTTACATGGTATCTACAGACTGCAAGAAAATGAGAGATCAAATCATGTGCAAAAGTGTGGGAGTATCTTCTTTACTGCCTAAGTCAGCAAAATGCTGAGAAGGCACTGGTGCCCACTTGTTTCATATGTTGCCCTTCAGTCTTGTTTGTTCCACTAGATACTCCAAGGGAATGGTCTCTGCCAACTCGCCTAACAACTAACACCTACTCTGTTACTTTTTCTTGTAGAGGACCAGATGTATTACCTGAATCTTAATTGTCTATTAATCGTCTTTCCCATTATCCCTTTAGAACTTTGAGTCTAATTTACAGTATAGTTTATTATGATACAGGATCCTAGAAAATGCGGTACACATAGAGTTTTCAAACATATGATTGAATGTGAAACATATGATTCTATTTAAATTTTTAAGGACTAGAGAAACCTGGAATCTCTCGCTCTTACTACTCTTAAGAGTCCTTGGTGCTCATTGAAAGACACAATTCTCATCATCTCATGAGGATCTTGTGATTAAACTGGAAAAGCAAATTTCATTAATATAAATAGGAAAGAAAGGAAAAAAAACCCCTAATAAATAGTAGTTAAATAATTACACTTTAAAATCCTCATATGGAAATTAAAAATACTTACTGCTGTGCTATTTGCCCCAAGAAGGTCTGAAACAGTATCTCTCAGAGGAGTGAACATTTCAGTTCCACTTTAACTGAAAGTGAAAACTTAAAACCCAGCTTTTATGAGCTTGATCAACTGTATTTCAGCAGAGAGCATCAATTCATGCAAAAATATAATAGCATGGAACAGTATTCTTCTGCATTACTGCTTTTCTCTCACATAGACTTTTAAATAATACAATTTAAGAAGCCCCAAACATTTCCAATTGTGCAGACCTGAAGCCAAGACCTGCTCATTTGTGTACCTGCTGAGAAGTGCTGTGTTCCGTGTTCTTGTTTGTCTCCTCTGCAGAGCAGGCACAGCCATCACTGTGAAAATATCCATCTGTGGTTGCAACATCTAGTGCACAAAAATGACTGAATTTGGCCATGGGACATTTTTCATTATGTTCCACTTCATATCATCTCCCGGCCCAGTACTCTTCATGTCTGTGATGTCCAAACATATTGTGAGGTGAATTTTTGGGACATATCTAGTGAAACGTATTTGTACCATTAACAATCACTTGTGCTTTGAACCAATCTTCTTTGATAGCTTTCCCCAAAATATATTTTTCCTATCTCTGAAAGCTTTTAAAGCCAGAGCTCTGGATGGAGCTCTGAACAACCTGGTCCAGTGAAAGGTGTCCCTGAGCATGGCAGGGGGTTGGGACTAGATGATCTTTAATTTTCCTTTCAATCTAAACCATTTATGTTTCTGTGATACCATTATTGGTCTTGTGTTATCACCACTTACCTATTTGCTTGTCAGATGCAAGATACTGCAGAGACCTTCTTTTTGACTCCTTCCTCCTCCTTCCACCTTGAATTGATCATCAGTTCACAAAGTACTTTCTCTCTGGTGTTCATAGATTTTTTTTCCTAATTTGCATTTATGGAAATTGAATCAGAATAGAATATCATCTCTCAGCACCTGCTTTTTGTTCTTGAAGTAGAAGCAGGTAGTTCTTGCTATCTTCAAATCAGCCTACATTGTCTTCAGACAAGGGTTTGTTTTCTAGCTTCTGCTTCTGTCTCCTTTTGTTCATTTCTGATTATTAATTGCTCTGTATAAACACATCTTCTTAAAGAATTTTCTCAGAACACCTCTTTTTTCTTAGTGTAGTATCTGCTGGTGTGTTTTATTTAGAAATTTTACATTAATGTATATTTGCAGTGTATTGTACTGGTGTCCTCTGATGAAAAAAATTTTTTTAGTTGCATCAGTTACATAGTGCTCTGATTGTGCTTAATAACACATAGTATTACAATGAGTTCAGTAAAGTTTTAGAAGACTGAAGCAACATTTCTTTTTTAGATAACCAGTAAAGTAACAGAAGATTTTTTTTTCTCTTTTCATTTCTGGAAAATGTTTGCTTTTAGGTTTTTGTTACCAAATATTTTAGATCTGGAAATTAAGTTTTCCTCAATGTACATTGTAACATGCTGGGAAGAACATACGCATGCTGTCTAATTGTAGAACTTTTTTATCTGTAATGTTCAATATTTATACACATGAATAATAAACATTTAGCTGTTCCTAAAACTAATCATACTTAATTTTTAGTTTCAGGTAGACTTGAACAACTATAATGTAGTTTTCAAGTTTCTGTAAAAGAATTAAAAATAATGCATTTCAAGAACTCACCACATTACCTGAAAGATAAACATAGTTGTTTTAATTAATCAAAATGACAGCAGTTAAAACAACCATATAATTTAGGTGCTTAGACTGTACTTTTGAAAATGAGCTGGAATTTTTTTAATAAGAAAATGATGTTTCAACTATGTATTTACATTTCAGAAGAACACAGTACACAATGCACCTAATGTACTTTGTATCTGATTAAAAAAATGTAATCTCTGTGTTTGAAGTAAACAAAAACAGTCCTAAATTATTTAATATGTAACTGTAACTTGCCACTAGGTAGATATATTCAGTATTTTGTTTAGAAAAGTAAAAATTCTTTCTATTAACATTGCTTTTTCAGAACTTCAGATGTTCAGGCTGTGAGCTGTAGTCTTTGCTTACATGAAAATACATGGTTTTGACAAGGACTTTTAACAGTTTCTGCTAACACAAACAAGGATTTTTCATACTGGAGTAATTAATGTTTGATTTAGGAATAAATCCCAGAAATCTTCACAATATTTTTCATGTCAAAAAATGTGGGGTTTATGTGCTTTTTATTTAAAAAAAATCACATAAGATAGTTAGTATCTTGTATGTAATAGTTTTATACTATTTATTTGTCCATTGAATGTCCTTGCTCCTCTAATGCTTCTCCCTAACTCACACTGAAGAGAGGAGGAAGCTGAGGCTGGTGCACATGCAAGAAGGAAGGTTAGAAATGTTCTTCCAACACTTTTGATGCAGGATACGTTTGAAAACCAACTGAAATTTCTTGCCATCATATTCTTGACGGTGGGAGTTATCCTTTGATAGCAGAACTGTGGGATGTCAGTGACAGACTTGCTCAGTATTTGCATGAGGAATTCAAAGAGCTTGCCACTGCAGCCTGGTTCTGGAGTCTGCAAAGCACATTGCTACTCACATCTCTGCATGTAGTTGTTTAGGGACAATATCCTCAGCATTGGAGGAAATTCAGTGGTGATTCTTCTTTTCTTCTAAAAATGTGGTGCGGGTTGGTTGAAGCAGTTTAATGTTGCACTGTGGTTCCAGGGCTTTCCGGATCATTCAGATACATTCTGTATAGATACCTAATTGAAAATGTCTTTAATTTAATATGTTTTTATTCTAGGTTTTAGGTGTCTGTCATGAATGCACATTTTAGATTTACTAGGTTTTCAAAAGCTTTCAGAAGTTATGTTTAAAAGCCAACATTTTTCTTCTAGTAACAGTAGGAATGGGTATGTTCTACACATAATTCTTTTTGTTTGGGGTGTATTCTTTTATGTATGTTTCTGTGTCAGAAACCTGGCAATGTTTGTTCAGATGGAGTCCATGTACTAAAGGGCTGCACAGAACCTCATCATGGATTAGATGTCTCAGACTGGTTTTCTCTTTATTTTTCACCTAGGGATATTGTTGAATGTTTTAAGAAAAAATTACTTGAACAATTATCAGAACTGATTTTGCATACTTGATTTTGCACCCAGGATAAAAGGGTAGAGTAAAGGATGTTTCAAAAGCTGTTCCAGCCCAAATCTTCATCATTCCTTAAAGAAAGGAACTTGCTTAGAGTTTGATGACTTTGGTGGTGGGCAGTAAGTTGCTCTGAAATAATTTTATTTAGAGTTAAATATTTTAGTTTATTTTATATTTTCTAATAAGAAAAAAAAATAAAGACATATAGTGATTCAGAATTTAGAAAAAAATCTGCATGTATGCTCCTCTCCTGGATTTTAAACAGCAGAATGAACCACGAAGTGACCACAGAAATATCCCACTGTTCAAATGAGCTTGCCAAAGGTTTCAGTTCCTTTAGTGTAGATTTTGTTTTCTTTTTTGCAAGCATAATTTTGAAGGGAGAATCTAATATATGTATCTAAAATGCAGCTTTTTTGTTGTTGTTGTTTTTGTTTTTCCTTTATTGACTGGATATTAATGTATTTCTTTATTCATTTTTATAGATTAAAAAAATCAACAGGAATTTTCCCGTAAACCAGCAGGTAAGAAAAATAAACATTTCAGTTCTTTTTTTAATTTATAATTCTAATTCTTCCTTAAACCATCTTTAATTGTGTGGTAGCTGTTCATTATTCTACCTGAAGAATTCTCAGTAGATTTTCTTTAGAGAATACCTTGGTGTTTTTACTTTCTCAGCGCAGAGGGAATTGGAGTGTTTCATCAAAAGTAAGAACATACCTAATCTTTTCAAATTAACCTATTTGATGCAGGTATTTATACTTTTCTTCAGATTGTGTCTTACCAATTTTACTATAAAAGGGGAAATTTATCATTATCCTTTACAGAATTAGCCAGAGTAAATCAATGTTCCAAAATTCTAAAAATGTATGGTTATTGATGTTTGGAGGTTTTTTTGCCAATTGACAAATGAAGGCATAAAAATTAATATTTGAACAACCATGTAAATAAAGTATGAATAAAAATTACCAGGGTAAAATTCAGTACACTGTACAGATAATTAAGTATGTATATGTTGTGTATGACAGCTATTAATTATATAATGACAATTTCCTTTTAAGAAATGTGTTAAGGGGAAACAGAGCAACCTGATTCATCAGAAGGAAAAAACTGCTTCCTTGTAGAAGGAGAGAAATATTTATAGGACTGAGCTGTAAACTTGCCTTCAAGAGGACAGATTTGAAGAAGAAAAGTGCTTTCACCTCCCTTACACCAAATCTTCAGTTAGCCAACATATTTCTCAGTTCCTTTTCTCTAGTCCAACTTTATTTATAATGGATTGTGCTGAGTGTAACTCACAAAGGAAGGAGATACATCTTTTTTTGTTTTCTGTTTACTTCATGAGAAGATCTACAAATGTAAAAAATTAATGAAAATAATATAATACTACTAATATTATCAATAATAATGACTATGTGGGTGGGTATAAATGAAGCTACAGTAAATGTAGTTAACATTTGCATTTGGGAATTTTCACAATAGTTTATATAACATTAGATGCAGAGAGTGCAAAGATATGCTCCTATCTCAAAAGAAGGAGGAAGATATTGCCTAGTGAACAAAAAGCAGTTAACTGGCTCCACTTTCACTGTTTTAATTCATTCTAAACTTACCTCTTTGCTTTTATTACTGTAAAAAATAATAAAAAAATATAAACAGTTACAATGCTCACCACTCTAACATATAATTAAGGGATTTCTGCTGTTTTGGAACCCTTGGCACATGAGGTCAACAAGGCATTTTATTCTTCATTAGAACTGCTGTGGAAAGCAAAAATATCCTTCCTGGCTTGAATAGCTTTTTGGCCATGCTTTCTGTTAGGGCAGCCTGCAATTATAATTCATTCATCTCTCATCAGCACCAATCATTATACTCCAAAGGAATTACTATGGAGCACTGCAAGAAACTCAGTCAAAAGGTCAAACTGGAAAGAGAGGCTGATTTGATGGGCAGTGAGACTGGTAAAGTCTTGTTGCCTGACAAATACTGAAGAGGAAAAAGGTTTACTTGTCTGTGAATGTCTGAAATTTTAGGGAACATTGAATTCAAAACCAGATTTCCTTTTGGGCTTCCATTATGTAGAGAGGGTTGCAGGTTTTTATCGTAAAAGAAGTTGGGAAAAATCACCTAATTTAGGTGAAATAGTTTAATATTTTTGAGTAGAGTCAGAAAAGGCTACACAGGTGTAAGGGTAATTTCTGTCTTCATGTGCAGCAAATATTAACTTGGTATGCAGGAAAGAAACAGGACTTTTTACTTGTTATATCAACACATCATTTATCGAAAAATTAAAATACCGTCTCGAATACTCTTGTCACCTGGATTTTTTAAAATAAAATAATTTTTGCCTAAGTGATTGAACTGCTAGTTTTAACTCCGTTCTGCAAGCACATCATGAACTTGAAATCTGTCTTTATCCTATTATGCTTTTTAAAAAAGGTGTGCATATTTAATTTTACTTAACAAATACCCAAGGGTTTTTTTTTTAATGAGCATTAGTGGGGTAATTGAAGGTTATTATCACTTAGAATTTTTTATACACATATATGTGGATTTTAATATGTTAAGTAAAGAGGGAAGGCAGTTTTCAAATTAGAGTCAAGGAACCAGCCCTTAGGATTCCTTCATAAAAAGATTCTTGACATGGAGAAGATAATAGGAGCACAGACAGATCCATCAGCACTACAATGAGGAAACAAATGTACCTGCATAGAAGTGTAAGATGCTGCAACTCCAATAGTGTTATCCAAACATATCAATGTTGCAGCAAGTCAAAAAGATAAAAGAAAAAGTAATTAGAAAAGACTTGTTGACTGCGCATAACGTGGCAGCTTTCCTTTAATGCAGTAATTGTGAAAGTAGGTTGTCTGGAAAATCTTTACAAAGATAAGATACATTAATTAGAATTTGAAGATCAAAGATGATGGGTATTGATAAGAAGCTGATAATTATTTGGACAGCATGAAGCAATAAGAAGTTCTCAGAACAGTGGTAGTACATTTAATAGTGATGGAAAGATCATGCAAAAAATGATAGGGGAGGACCCCACAGACAAAAAAATAATTTTGAAGAAGATTGTGGGACAAGAAGGAAATAAAGTTCCCCCTCTCTGAGTTGACAGTGATGAAAAGAACACTTGAAATGGTAAAAAAAATAAAAAATTAGTTGTTCTGTATTGTAACTATGCATTAGATGTAAATAGTAACACTTAAGAATATAATAGCAAGTAGTTGAGATAAAAAAATCCTTTTGGACTTCAAAATATACTGCATATTTCAAATATGCACTAAAAAAGATGCTGTTGACAATTTCTATAAATTCTGAGAAAAAATTATTAGCTCTCATAGCAGAGAGGCACAAAGAATGGAATATTTCAAGGCTTCAGCCAGAGGCTTCTCTAGTTGATCAGCCAAGATGGGAGTGGAAACATGGTGGTGTTTCCTTTTCATGGAACTCCTGACCTCTGTTGAGCTGTTACACTGATTACAGCAAATGTCAGCTCCTGGGAGAGCCATCATTAGGCAGGTGAGTTTTAAAAGCAGCATTGACTCCCTGCTAGTGCTTTCCAAATGACAGGTCAGTAAACTGTGGTGGTGTAATGAGGATAAGCTCTGCCCATTCCTTTTCAATTCCCAGTCTTTTCATTACCCACCATGAATTTGCAAATGTGCTGATCTCAGCTGAAAATCAACTTGATAGCATCTAGAGAAATGAGCATTAGTCCTTATAAAGCCTTCTGATTCTTTTCAGGGTGAGAAATCAAATGTAGCCTCCAGCTACTATAGATTTTACTACACATTATAACTTTCACTTGCTATTTGGGATTCACTGGGATTTGGCTTTTACTGGCTGCCATGCCAGGAGGATGAATTGGCAGCATCTGACTTAGGTACACAGTGGAATTTGAGGTTTAGATCTAAATCTTAATCTGGCCTGCAGTTCACCTCTTCCTGTTCCTGTGTGGACAAGTAAAATGTTCATAAATTGCAGCTGGGAAAGTCATAACATTCTGACTCCAATTTTAACTCAACAAGGCAGTGGTACAAAACAGATATCACACATGGCAAATTCGGGGAGTTGATTTTTCATTTCATTGATTATGGCTATGTTCACATACATGTTCAAAAATATCATAAATAGACATTTGCTTCTCTACTACATAGGCAACAGTCAAATCTCAAGGTTTCACATGAAACAGATAAAAATTTCGTGGCAGAGGAGTATATTTAAAACTTTGTTTTCCTATGTTGTATGTCTTATCTCTATTAGGATGAATACAAAGTCTATGACTCCACCTTTCATATGCTGAATTCACAAAAAGAAGTATTATGGGGAAGAATGCTATAATCCTTTTTGTTGAACACTATTTGTCTTCTTTCCACAGGTAGCATGAGAATTTTTGAAATGTTTGTATCTACAGAAGAGAGGAAATTTTCATTAAATAGTTTTAGTTTTTAAGGATATTGTGTCTCTCTAAAATTTTCCTGCTTTATGGGAAAAGAATCGGTAGCTGGTCTATTCAAAGTTGACGGTCAATAATGAGAGTCATGTGAGAATGAGTGTTTGATTCCATTTTAAAACAAGATCATGGTATAATTAACTTAGTGTGATGCCACACTAAGGCCAGAAATTTGGGTATCATTGTGCTTGTCAGATTCCACAGTCAAGAACCCTGTTGTTTTGCAAACATTTTACATTCTTGAAGGCCAAGAATGGGATGATAAGATACATCTGATGGCATTCACAAATATACATGGTTATTCCCATTTTCTTTTATTTCTTATATAATGTAATAAAAACAACTATACACAGCTGTACCAGATCAGCTATGTTGTATCACCTCATATTCCACTCTAGCAGGGTGTTGTCCAGTTTTATTAAAGTTCTACAGTTAGAACAATCTCATTTAAAATCAATTCTAAAAGTTTGACTCAGTGAGTTTGGTTAATAAAACCTAACTTATATGTACTATATAAAGGTGAGTACCCACAAATGTCATGATGACTGTCTTGCCTGTCAATCAAGCCAGTGTTCTTTGCTGCAGATATGTTGCATCTCTGTTGTATCTGAAAAGGTAAATTCCATTGCTCAGGTGAATTGATAGGACTGATAGGAGAACATCTGTTTTACTGATAAACACCTGTATGACAACACCTTAATTTTTTTATTACTAATGGCAGAGTAATAGGCTCCATTGCTATAGTATTGGTATTTTTAAAAGGCAGTGATTAAATAGAGAGTTCTTCTGAAATATGACACATCTCCAAAGAAATCAAGTCTGTTCTAGAAGTACATTAAGAGCAGTGTTTTTGTTCTTTCTCCTTAGTGTATTTTGTTTTCTTTTTTCTTTCTCTTTTTTTCCTAATTTTGCATGATTGTTGAATTAATTATTTTCCAATATTCTTTTCTGTGGTACCTTGAGTAGTCATCCAGAAGCTCTTGACTGACAGATACTGAACTTTCTGATCCAATGATACATCTGCTCTGTCACCATCTGTTGTCACAGTAAGGATGTGATCAGGTTTATTTTGAAGGCAAATCTCTGGAATGAAGCTTCTATTGTTAAATGATTATAGAAACACACAGGGGAAGCTGCGTTCTTGCTGTTAAATTAAGCAGAAGTGCACAATAGGGTGTAAATTGTGTTGGGCTAATTCCCTGCCATTGTCAGCCATCTATGGCACTCAGCATGCATTATTGCTGCATAACATATGCCCTTGAAAGGCTTATGTTGCTTATTGATACTTTATTGAGTTTTTTCTAAAATAAACTGAATGTCTCTATGTATATCTATCTATATGGAAAAATTTCTGTGGCTGACATGAATTTTTTTCCCTGAGCAGTTTCTGTAAGTGTTTTAGATGCTTCTGAGGCAGTCTCTGTTACAAAAACTACACTTTCTGTGGCCAATAAAAGATTTTTCTTCCTTTTAATATTGTAGTCTAGAATAGCTTTTGAATTTAAGGGCATAAAAAATTTAGAAGGGCAATACACATAGTAGATTACTAAAGATTTCAGGCAGAGGAAACCATGTTGACTTTTGAGAGGAAGGTCAGACAGCTGTCCTGAAGCTAGTTGGTTACCTGATGAGCCAGATAGCATTCATGTTGTGAGTCACTTGATGCAGTTATTGGATAGCAATGCTTCTGTCCTAGGGCTGCATACCTTATAGCTCATTAGAGGATGGAAGTAATTTGGACACCTGCTGGAAATTTAGATGACACAAAAGAGTGATTAGATCAAGTTGTTATTTAAATCTCAAAATATATGTCTCAAGCTGTGCATCAAATAATTTCTTCATGTCCAGAAAATTCAATTTTGCCTCAAGTAAAATTTCATCCTCATTTATATATTTTTCTGATTTATTTTCTTGTATGTTTTTTCTAGTACTAACTCTTCAGTGTAACAAGTAATAGCTTTTTTTCCCCCCATCTGCAATCATAATATCTCTCCCTGAAAATTCCTTTCAGTAAGGGTAGTTTTTCCTGACCAAATTCAATGACCAGATCTGTGTTGGCTCTGTGTTCATACTTTAGTGAATACAGGGGTGAATGTACTGTGTCTCCACTGAAGGTTTAAATAGGACAGGTGAATGAGGGGGTTCTAAAAGCCTTGCTCCATTGTAGATCTTTCAAAGTGAGTGAAAGAAACAGACATGTCCCACAGCTACACAATAAATTGATAAGTAGATAAAATATTGTTGCTTACTTTTGGGTTTGGGAAGATTTACTAGTTGTTGTACCTTAGTGCTCTAAACAAATAAGCAGATAAATATATAAATAAATAAATGCACGTGTATTAAAAATTATATATTTATGCCTATTTTTGGGTGACAGCTATGCGTAAATGTATTTAACTGGTAAGTGGACAGCCTGATCTACTGCTTTTGAGATTAAGGTACTCTTACCAGATCCTTCACCTTGTTAGTACACTCTTGGGTGTGAATTCAGGCTCTTTCTGATCCCACAGGTCTTGTGTGTCTTTCTGTATAGTGCCATAGCTTAAACAGGAGTCCAATACCTCAGCTTTTAGGTTGGTGGTTAGGTTAAAAAGATACAAGTCTGACACACTGACTTTGTGAGTGCTGTAATTTCTAGGGTACAATAATAAGGGCTTTTCCTTCAGCTAGGACCTTTTGCAACAGGATGATCTTAACATCTTAATATAACTTGATCCCGTCTGAATGCATCCTGAAGCGTTCTGTATCAGCATGCCCTAGCAGATGTAATCAAATGAATAATCCTTCCTGTTTTGTCATAACAGTATAACATGAACAAATACTTCTCCCCAGAAGCATAATTCTGTATCTATGATGAGGTGAGACAGTGAGAAATCACTGAGTTTAAATAACAATCAACCTTGCCTTTATGTGTCATTTTACCCCACCTTCTATTTATAAGCATGACATGACTAAATCCCACTTTAAGTCTCTAAACATATTTTGATCTTATATATTGCCATTTACCCAAAAAATGGGGTATGTAACATAAATAGGACAGTGGAAGGGATGCCTGCAATTTAAAAGACAGATTTTCTGCAAGAGTTGGATATTTATGATGTCTAAGACTGGAAACAAGTAGCAAACAATAAACCAAGAAAGGGCCTTTTATTCTGTTAGAATGGATTTTTCCAACTTTTTCATGTATCTTTTTGTTGGATGAGATAGCTACTGTCCAAACAGGCCAACAAAGCAGGAGGACGGGAAGCAACTTTCAACCTTGTTGATTGGAAATAGATGTCTAAATGATGCATTTGGCCTGTAGAAGTTCCTGAAAAGTGGTAACAAAGAGAGAAAATATGAAAAAGTGAGAAACAGAGTCACCAGAGTTATCATCTTGAGCCTGTCTGAGTTCAAGAAGAATTTGGAGAACGCTGGCAGTCTGATGATGCTATGCTTAGGGGTGTTCTGTGCAGGGCTAGGAGTTGGACTCAAGAATCCTGGTGGATACTTTTCCAACTCAGCATATTCTGTGATATCCTCAAAATAAATAGGTGGGGGTTTTTTTTTGTTTGGTTTTTTGTTTTGTTTTGTTTTGTTTTTGTGGTTTTTTTTTTTTTTTTTTTTTTTTTTTTTTTTCCCTTGTTATACTTAGAAAGATTAAGTATAGGGGAAACTTTTTCTTTCCTCTAGTCTCACCCTAAATAAGAAATTGTTAATATCTGTAGCCTGCCAAATATGAGTTTGTTCTGTCTGGTCCGATTGTAATTTTCATTGAAGGCTGAGGCTAGAAATAAAAAGATTGTAATGCTTTATTGTAATGTCTCTTTTATTGCATCAAGTGAGTGTAGAATTTCCCAGGAATAACATTAATTTTAGTATACTAGAGAAGGAAGGTGTTCAGTAAGTCTATACACACATTATTCCTTTGGGAATTCTATCATCTAAAGAAATTAATTGGAATCAATGAAGCATAAACTTTAACTATAGATTTTCTATTGGAGGAGCACATGGGACTCAAAAAGGCATAAATAAATACATTTAATTACAGTTTACTTCAAGAGGAGGATTGAATAACATTTCATTTTTTCTCATTGCTTATTTTACGTCTGTGCAGATGATTGGTTCTTCAGATCATAGTTTCTGATAGGAAAAATATTTATTCTCTTGCACTTCTAAGAACAGTGGTTAAACAGAACTCTGGCCTTCAGGTGGCCCTTTGTCTTTACTCCCTCATCACAATAATGGTCCATAAGAGCAGTGACAGAGTTGTTACCTGAATTTCAGAAAATAGTTCATGTATAAAACAGTACAAAGCAATGGACAATTTATGGGTTACCTACAAATGAAGAAAGAAAAAATAACACTAAAAAGTATTAATGTGCGAAGGGAAACTGTAAATAAAAGTAAAAAAATGTAGCTAATTGCAATTGCAGAAACACCCCCTAGAAATACATAATATTAAAAAACTTTTTTTCTTTTCAAAGAAAAGATGTCCTGGTAAGGAAACTTTGTTCAGTGAGCAATATCTGTTATATGTTTAGCATATTAGAAAATATTTGTTTTCAATCTTACTATTTTTGGAGGCAGAACTTAGGAAGTCTGTCATATTTTATGACACAGCAAATAGAGATTTAGCAGTGTTAGGTCAAAAAACCTATACTCAGGAGCTGAAAACTGGGAAAAATTATTTACTTGTTTAATTAATAAGAAACTTTTTTCCATGTTGGAATATCTCTTGTTGGAAAAAAATCCAACCGAACAAGTCTGCTTATGTGGAATGTGCAGGTCTGAAGGTCTGAGGAGGTGTAAATAGGTAGGCAGTTCTGTGCCTGGGCTTCTTCTCTGAGGCAGGTCTCCACCTTGATGGCTCTGGTAGTGTGTGAGTGCCGAGTGACCAGAGCCACCCGAGCCAGCGCAGGAGTACCCACAAAGTCCAGCAGGATCAAGATGCAGCAGTGTACAGTTTCTAGCTGCTCTCTGCAAATATACATCCAGAAGTCCTGCTGCTTCCCATTATTTGTTTAACAGCCTCCTGTTTGTAGTACTTGCTTGGCAGAAGCAATAGTCACTCATCACTCCGACCTATTGCTCCCACGTGCCTGCCCTGATGGCAGTAGGTGGAATAATGCAGCCGCCTCCTCTTCCCCTCCTGCTGGAGTGGGCTGCTGTTCAAAACCAAACCCAGACAGTGGGAAAGAGGAGGATCTGATCCTATTATGCAAATAGCATCCAGACCTCTGAGACTGCAAAAAAAAGCTTGAAAGAAAAGATGCTGTCTGTGAGAGGAGTGACTTCTGGCTAAGTATAAATTAGGAGTTTACATCCATCAATTGTTAAATAATGTTCCTGAAGGTCCCTGTTTGCACTTCACAGGACCTTAGATTATTTCACCAGGATCTCTTCTTCAATCAGACAGATAGCACCCTCAGAGGAGTTTTTGTTTTAACTTTCTGTGGGTGAAGGAGCTTGCTTGTCCCTCTGCAGATCTATGTGGGTAAAGAGCCTCAACATTTTACACTGAAATTTGGGCTTTGTTCAGGATGCAATCTGAATTTTATGGGTTGCATCCCCTCAATTCTCATGGTAGTGGGACACTTTTTGTTAAAAAAAAAAATTGCATGAGTGAAGGAAAGCTCTGACACCGCAAAAGGAGTTGCACTTGGCACTTCTTAAAGACTGAGCTTTTCCAATGAAACTGCAAAATTCATGGAAATGCTGAGATTCTAGAGACAAATCAGCTACTGACAGACGTCACCCCACTGTCAAAAAGTAAGTGCAGCATAAGTTCAGTAAATGTTATGAACACTACTGCTAAATTCCTGCCACAGGCTGTGGGCATATGACAAGCTATGGAATCCTCAGGATAGCCTAGGTTCAATCCAAACACCAGGAAAGTTAAAACTGTCTATATTAAAAAAACCACAATCCCCCATCTTGTTAATAAATAAGACATGGAGAGAAGCATGAAAATAATAGTATATAGAACATGTTAAATATCATGTTCTTCATCTAATCATCCCCTAAGAATTTTTTTTGCTTCTGAAGGGGATATTTTAGCAGTAGTTTTCCTCTACCTTGCCTTGCTCTTTCAGAATGGAACTGCATTCTGGTTCTGTTTCTCAACACATTTTAATACCACTGTTTGGAAACTGATGTTTAAGGTCATTCTGGAATAGGTTGATTTTTCCTTCTTTCTTCATGATCCACAAAGAATTTTATTTACTTTAAGAATGTGTAAGAATGCAAGTTATATATCATTACCTTGGTCATTTACGAGCATTTTATATTTGTCTCATCTGACTTCTCACCTCCTTTTTCCCTTCCTCTTCAATCTCTCTAGGATATCAGGTCCTTCACAAATCATAACCTTTTCTCCCCGTTTGCAATTGAGAAGGGGTGGTAGGATACATCTTTCATTGCTGCTTGTGAGCAATGTCTTCAATCTCAAGGGTAGTCTACCTGCAAGCAATCTGTACTAAAAATTCCTTTACAGAGTGTATTTTAAGAATGAAATATCCAGTGAGAAATTTTATACACTGCCCCTCTGAAAATTAGGGTAGATAAAAAATGGGGACATTTAGAAAATCCTAGCCAGCTAGAGATAGATTATGAAATGTGAACTACCACATATGGTTTGTATATAATAATGAAATAATGTAAAGGTATAAAAAAACAAGCCATAGCTGTTTTTCTAAGAACAGTAAGTCAAGACTGTTTTAAAACAGATTCCAGGACAGATAAGGCTGTTTTGAGATCAAAGACTCACAGAATAATTTATATTGGATGAATTTTAGTAGGTCATCTGGTCAGAATCCTGCTCAGAGAATAACCTACATAAATCAGATTGCTCTGGACTTTCCCCCACCAGGTTGTGACTATCTTTAAGAGTGGGGATTTCATAACATCTCACACCAAGAGAAGTAATTGAGTATTTTTAAAATACTAAAAGCCATCAGTGGTGCTTTGCTACACAATTTCTTTGCCATAGTGGTACAAAGCAGACATAGTGAGTAAATCTCTTTCACTAGATCTATCAAAGTATCTTTGGATTTCACCTGCAGAGTATTTATTTGTTTTTATAAAAACAGCTTATTTTCCAGGCTTTTGTGGTTGAAAGTTCAAATTCTGAAGGTAGGTGAAAGAGAATAGCAGTGATCCATAATATTATTCAGCTGTAGTGGAAGATTTTTGGGACCAGTTTGTTTAGATACAGGTTTTACCTGTTCAACTGTTATTTTTTCAAAAGTAGTCTTCATTTCTTTTATAGATATAGTTGAAATACATTTTCAGTTAAAGGAAGAGAAGTGTATAAATGTTGATTGATTTTTCTAATTAAAAAGGAATTACTTCTGTTATCTATACATGTTAAATTTATGGATTAATTTACAATTTCTTATTAAATTATAGGATTTGAACTGAAGTTTTACTGCATTGTTCATTTTTTATAAAGAATTATTATTATCATTTTCTATTTAGAAATTAAGCGTAATTAGACCTATTGCTTAATGATCTTGAAAACTGTGAAATCATTAGACAAGAGATTATTTGCTATAGCTAATAAGATACAAAATTACCTTAGGGAGTATTCTTTATTGATTTGATTAAAATTTTACACCACCTATTAGGCTTTTTTTTTCCTCTGTTAGTAACTGGCAATGGTAACATTGATTCTCCAAAGACATTGTGCAGATGCAGCAAAATTTCTCATCTGTAGGTTTCCATGTTCTGTAGGAGGTCTGTGTGGCCTTCAGTTTTTTCTGACTAATTCTCCACTAGAAAGGCTTCTTTGTTTTTTCCCTTCTCTCACTGAACTTTGCTTCTTTACACTGATTGCTGGAGATAAAATGACCAGGAAGTTAAATAAGAAAATTTAACAACTAACATTGCCTAAAAGAGACGGTTGTCCCCATTAACGGTTGTATAAACTGACTACACCATACCCAACAGTGCCATGCATCACTTGCCATCATGTTTGTGATTGCAGCAGCCATTAACCTTTGAAGGATATTGTTATTGTTATATTGATATTGTTAGTTTTGAATTGACTCTAATAACTGCTTAATTATCTGCATTTCTGTTAATGTGAAACTTGGGTTCAGGTAATGGTTTGGTTTGTTGTAATAGTACAGTCCTTCCCTTGGTGCTGTGAGTTCTTAGAAATTAACAACTTTCCCTGAAGCTGCATCAATTGTTCTTTCATTACAAAAAAAAGTTTACCTAACCACCAGTTGACCTTTCCCGGACCTTCTTTCTTACAGCAAAGTCATATTGCTGGTAAGGAAAAAAAAAATGAAACCCATGTCTACCTCCTCAGTCACACTTTCCTTTTTCAAAATATTTCATTAACTGAGAATGGGTTATGAAACCTGAAAACCAGTGGGTTTGTGCAGAAATCTGATTGTACTTTTGAAAATAAAATTTCACCCCTTGTTGACTTTTTTCTTCTTTCAGTTACATGTATTGAGTGCTTGAAAGAATTATGGTAGTTCTGCAAGGCAATGCAATGCTGGGCTAAAATGTTTCAATTTTCAGAGATTTTATTTATTTTTATTATTCTAGGAGTTTATAAGTAGAAATTGTGTTCTCTGAGAGCTCTGAGAAAGTCTTAAAGACAGTTTCGGCTTGCAGAAGTCTTTTTATTCTGATAATCAGATAGGAGTGAAAATAATTGTTCCTCAGTAGAAATAGTCAAAGCAATTTTGCAAGCATTGAGAGTTATTTTTGTCAGTTGCCATTTAAATTGTTGAGAATGAAAATTAAAATGAGTACTCATGAATAGCTTTATTCTATTGAATATTGATGTTGATTCCATGCTGTGTTTAAATAAAATATTTTAATTCTAAAAAGGCTTTTGTATACTTACATCTATATGTGAGCTACTAATTTTCAAGCTTTGTTCTCATAAAGGCATCAAAATATTTCTAAGCCACATCTTGTGAAGTAATTGATACTGAAAAAGGGATTTCTATCAGGTATGTTTCTTTTGCTGTGCAAACAGCAACACCAGAGACTTTAAAGACAACTTCAAGTATACATTGATTATTTGCAGGTTTATTTTGGCTTTGTGAGCACTTTGAAGAGTAAACACTAATTCTATAGAAGTGTAATTCTGATGTTATGCAAACTCAAAACATTTATTATTAAAATTAATTTCAAACAGCCTATTCATCATCATCTGTATTTTCTGTATACTCAGTCATTTGGGATTCTTCTGTGTGTTGATGCCATCTCCTTTGGACTGAGTTCAGTAAGCTCAGTAAAGATGTGAGCAAGGCAGCTACATGAGCAGTATCATGTGACAGAGAAAGATACAGAGCCCAAATTGCAATAGTCCTGTCCAAGTTCTGCTTACCAGTCTTTTTCAGAGAAACAGAAAAAGAAAATAAAAAAATTATCTGTAACCAGTCATTGAAATCTAATTGAAGGGTACTTCTGGGACAACTTAAAAATGTTATTAAATGTTTCTGTAAATATTTCACTCACCCTGGTATTTAAGAAAGAGAAATATGTCTGTTGTTTGCTCAGTGGCACCATCAAAAATCTGAAAGACCCTGTCTAGTGACTTGTAATATTCTGATCTTTTTTCTTCATTCAGTATCTTTCAGTAGTCTACCCTGAGGTGAACAAGATGAATTATGATATGTTGTTCATCAAAAGGGAGAGGTCGTGCCCTCCAGCTTGATTATTTGAAATAATTTTATTTGGCCCATTTTTATTTTAGGGCATGAAAAATACATGCTGTGTACATTTAGAAGAAGAAAAAAAATGCTATTAATCAAAAGATAAATCCTAAACCCAGTCAAGCTACTAGGCTTTAAAATAAATGATGTTTACTTTCTTGTCACCTGAATGCTGAGCTTGCTGTATTGCACTATTTCAAACCCTCAAAACCCCCCAAGAAATTTCATCCTGGATTAAAATTCTAGCCTTTCCTGGGCTGCTTCCTAAATTTAGTAGGTGAAAAATGAACACGTAGGAATTCAAATATGGCCATATATCAAAGATTGTTTTTCTTTTTCCAGAAAATAAAGCTGAACCCTACTGGTTGCAGTTATACAACATTAAAAGGAGAGGGGAATGATGACAGTGTATATAGTGTATATATGACAGATGTATAGTAATCTTTTCGTCAGGAAATGTGTGAGACCTGCACATTTTCAAAGTGTTTGCTGAGAGCTGTTCTGTTGAGAGAATCAGAGAAGATCTGAAGTCTCTCAGGTCAGCTGTAAAATGCCTCTGATGTCATCAGGACTGAGTCTCCTCAGTGATAAACGTGGTAATCAAATGAGCCTGCTCAGGGATATGCTAAATTGCTCGGAAGGTGAGTTATGTGGTGGGTAAATAATAGAAGTCTACAAGAAGGAGAAGGCTCAGTCAAGTGAGGAAGGCAGATTACTTTAGATAGCATGATACTTTTTTCATCATCTCGCTGCCATACCTATTTAGCTGGAAAATACCTAATGCTGCATAAAATACACACATCCCTTGTGCATTTTGGGGAGTTTGCCTCGTGCTGGCTAGCTACTCTACTTCATTTTTTGTTTTTTTTTTAATTACCCAGTCAATATCCTGGAAGATCAGACTAGCCTGAGGTTTTTTTGTACTGATTCCTACTCATAATTTCACACACACTCCTGAAATTAGTGTAGATTGGTATCTAATACTGTAGTTTGCATCCAAATCCATCTTTGTAATAACAGCTGCATAAGGTCTTTCTTGGAGAAAGGCTGTGCTTTCTAAATGCTAATCACCTCTATTAAAATGAACAAATTCAAATTGTAATGAATTTTAAATACACGTAATTGTGCATTGACTTGAATAATTTAAGAGAGGCAAAAAATCCCAACTTCTAATGTTGACATTTTGACAAAGGCACACAGTTGCCCAATTAAGGTTCAAATTGACTTTGTCGTTAGAAAAATTTATTTCAATAAACAGCTACTTAGAAGTCTTAAATAAGTAAAATGAGTGGTTTGAAATAAGCTGTGTCTATTAACATGTAGAACTGGATGAAAAACTGAATAGGTGAGACAAAATGTTTCTCTGGATTAGTAGATTATAACTAGAAGAAGAAACCTGGAAAAGCAACAGATAGTTCTCTACCTGTTTGGAAAACTATCCTCAATCCACACGTAGCCATCATTTTTCAGACTTGTGGAGAGTGAAGGCAGGAAACAGTCAATATAGTCCTGATGTCATCCAAGGTCTGGTACATCTCACAGGAAATGTGCAAAGTTTTCCTAAGGAATGCTGTTGGATGTAACATAAATTGTCATGCAAGTTTTTCAAACGTTAATTAACTTTGAACAGGTCTCTATGGGGTCCAGGCAAATTTTGTTACTGTAAACATCTGTCTTTGCTCTGATTCTGATGTTGTTTGTTCAGAAAACAAGTATACTCTGTTTTCAGATTTCATTTATCTGGATTATAAGTGAAAAATCATCTTCCATAATTAACAAATATTTTCTGTTTTCTCTGACACTACTTACTTTAAGACCTGATAATATTTCCTCAATTTTTGTGTGGTCATTTCAAAGATAGAGCAAGAGAAAACCAAATGAAAACCTATATTCAGCCTTGGTCTGGTAGCAAGATGACAATGTGAGTTCTTATATAGAAAAAAATTAAACTGTGAGATACATATGCGATCTTAGTTTGAATAATCTATTTGTAATTAAATGGTTCAAAAATATGAAGGCAATCTTTAGAGCTGTAGGTGACAGCTCTAAAGTTTTAGTGGACTTTTTTAATGAGAAAGATTTAAAAAAAATCACAGGAATTAAAAAAAAAGTATGGAAAGATTAGCAGACTTTTCACAAACCTGAAAAATAGGATAGGAGACATTTTAACTGCATTTACAATAGGGCAAAATTTTTCTAACATCCATTCAAAATTCTATATGATTAGTTTGTCTGTTGACTTTGAAAAATTTTTTTTTACTTAGTGTCAAAATTGTAAGCCTTTTCTTAAGCCAATTCTTAAGCAGAATTGGTTTTGCCAGTGACCACATTATGATCACCCTTTTTCTTCCATTTTTTCCCACATTTCTTTTTCTGCTAACAATTGACTATAGCAAAATTTTTAGACTATACAGAAAACTATTTTTAAAAGTACAGAGAAAATTATATTAAAACCAGGGTAGAGGGCATTATCTGAGTTTCTCATCCCTCATTACTTTCCCTCTGTGTTTTCTGACATATTTATTTGTCTTCTGATGCCATGTTCATCCAGTTGCCCTACAGCACATTTTCACATAATGTAAGTATGAGTATCAGACTTGCAAGATAAAAAGCTGTCAGTGCATCTATTCTTATGTTTGAATTGTCTCACTTTTATGATGTCACATACATTACATTTCATTTTGGGGAAATTTTCTTGTATTTTTGTCTTACTATTCTTCCTAAAATATAATGAAATATGTGTAAAAATTCTGAAAAAGTCTCTCTGGTAGTCAAGGCTATTTAAGTCTTTTTTAGCAATATATTGGACTGATATAAAATATGGCAATTTATCTTGCTTGATTAGGATGTCTGTATGATTTAAGAACATATTAAATTACAAGATTATGGATTTTTGACTGAAGAAATTGTCCTGTTTCATTTATCATTTCAAAATAGATTTTTTTTAAACTGTCCATGATTCAACTCATAAACTGTAATGACTTATTGAATCTTTGTTACTGAACCAGCAGCCACAAAGTTAACTAACTTGTGTCACCATTTGATTTTGAAGAATGAGCTGCTTGAGGTAAGTTAGAAACCAGGGCTGCAAAAATTATCTTCCAAGTGGATTGGGAATCACTAATAAAATCTTTTTTCACCACCCTGCCATGTTTGTTGATAACAATCAACAGTTTTCTAGGGACTCAAAAAAACTTGATAAGATTGAAAACTAACTAGATCTTTTTAATTTATAAAAGAGCATGCTATGCACTGTCTATTTGTGATTAACATTTATATCCATTCATCGTGTGTCTGTGCTAAGCATTTATTTTCAGAAATGAAATTTCTGGAATTTCATAATCTCATGAAAGGCCATATGTGCCAAGTCCACATGTGCAGCTACACTGAGATATGGTCAAAAACGCTCAGTTGTATATCATATTAATCCAATATTTCAGTTTATACATATGTATGAACTATTAATTTTTTTAGGTTACAATAATTTTCCAGTAAATACGTTTCTCCAAGTTTTTATAGGTCAAAGCTTTTTTAGAAATCAGAACGTTTCCCAGTGACAGAAATGTTTCAAAAATGTCATCTATTTTACCTCAGAAGTGAAAATTTTCAGCAGTTTCTCATCTTCATTGTATTAAAAATTATATTTGATTTAATTTTACACATTTAGTATATTTAGACAAACTGAGATCACTCTAGGAACTTAAAAGTTACCATAGTTCTCAGAATTATCTATTAAAATAGTTAGCAAGTATTTGTTTAGATTTGCCTTGTTTTCCAGAATATACCCTGTGCTATTTTAATCAACACGTGGATATGCCCATGCACTCAAACAAATTTGTAAATATTCCTAATTATAATCATACAGCCTTTGCTTGAGAATTCTTCTCTATGTTGAATAGCTGTCATTGAGTCTGAAGGAGAAATGCTTTTCTGTTAATAAAACTTTTGGTACAGCAAATTGTCTGGAAAATCAATCTAATTTTTCCTCATGATCTACAGAGGCAAGGGAGAAATATCTAAGGGAGCAATTGCCTTAAATTTCATGGCTACCTTAGTATTGAGTCAATCAAATGAGGAATAACAATACATCTGCACAGCATGAGTGACTGTATCCTGTTATTGTGATGAATAGAAGATGCAGAAATATGAAAGAGAAAAATACTAAGGGATTACATAGAGTGCTACAGTGATATTAAATATCATCAGGCAAGATGATATCTTACTCTGTGTCCAATTTAAATGAAACAAATCAAGATGAAACCAAACGAATTCCATTGAATTAATTTTGAAGCATAGATGTCTCAATTCCTAGAAATTAAAGATTGTGTATTTTCTTTCAGTTACAGAGAAAAAAATGTGCCAAACTTCTGCACACAGTAGTACAAATTGTTTATACTTATATACCTCTTCTGTGTAACCCACCTCAGTCACTGTGATCTAGAGACTACAATCAAGTAGGAGGGATGAGGATCTTATTTATGGATAGCACATGAAAAAGCAGAAATGAAATTTGAATAAACATTGAATTGAAATTTAAAACTTCGTTTACTTTACCAGTTAGTTGTTTGTTTGGGGTTTTTTGTTGTTGTTGTTGTTTTGGTTTTGGTTTGGTTTTTTTTCTTTCTGAATAATTCTTCATTCAGGAACAAATGAGATTTTGAAGAACATGGCTTTTTAGTTATTGCATAACAATTGAGTGTTTAGCACTCTTTTTGATGGTTGAATATTGTGGTACAGATCTGTCTTCCTTTTGACTTTTATAAACTTACTTAGTCACCAAATGAGCAGATAGTTCAACATAAGTTTTTCATTGAACCTGAGACTGTGTGACAGTTTTAGTGTTTGATATTGGCAGAATAATTAAGTATTGAGGTGTCACTGTAGTATGACAAAAATGGACCTTCTCCCTGTCTCTGGTTATAGACCATAAAATGTCCAATAAACTGTGGCAGAGATTCATAGTACCGATTTCTTGCAAGGGGATTTTGAAAAAGCTAATAATTTCCAGTATGTTACAATAAAAAGTATAACCTCCCCCCCAAAAAAACATAAAAGAGAGAGAGAAAAAAAAAACAACAATCAACCCTCTATTTATTTTAATGCATATTCCATGAAGAAATTTTGCTCAAAATTCTCTGCCCAAATGTAAATAAATAAACTAGTGTGAATTTCTTTTCAAAAAGCACACAACATTCAAAACCTGCAGTAAATACATTCATTTTAGGGACATTCATACCATTCATACCAGGTGCACTTACAAATTTGTTGACTTTTTTACCTTTTCCTTACATAATTATTACCTTTTTCCTTGCATGATTATTACTGACTTTTAAGACAGAGAATGTCCCATTCTTTCTTTGTGAGTGAAGAAATCAGTTTCATAGACACATTTAAATATAGATCTATCTCATTAGCAGCACTGTATAAAATATGGATTGAACTATTTTCCATAGCAGTAGCATACCAGTGCACACTGGAAACTGCATTTTGTTACTAATGGCATGTTTATAAATCAAATGTTCCATGAGGTGTCTACTCCCTGTTCAGTGGTCTCCAGAAGTTGGCATATTGTTGACTCATGTTCTTCTACTCTTTAAGGATTTGATATTAAATAGCTCACTTAATAGGATAGGTAGGAAATTGCATCCTAAAGTGAATTGGAATAAGTTCTAGTTCAAACACCTGTATCAGAGGATCTCCAGGTGGTGGTAAGGGTCCACAGCATTCTGGTCAGTTCTTAGCTGTAGATGAAGTCTGTACAAACAGTGACTGAAAACAGCCTGCTAATCTCCTATTCCTAAGCAAAAAGGTTCAAAACTCCTACACATTTTTCAGAGAGTAAAAAAAAAAAAAAAAGAAAATTGACATGACTTGGAAATGAAATTTGTAAGATCATATTGTTTAATGCGTAACATGAACTTGCATGCTCAGTACCTGTGTTACTGTGTAATAGCAGTTGCTTGACTTAGGGTTCCTGACTGGTGGTTCCTTACACTTCACTTGCATTAAATTTCACTGACATGATCTGTCAGCAGATATGTAGAATACACCTTTAACATCCCTGGAATATGTGGTTAACATTTTTTGTTGTTCCTTATAAAATAAATATTTCTTCTCATGTTTTTGCATTGTCCTAACAGGCATCCTTTATAAAAACTGCCCGTGTACCATATTGTGTGTGTGGTTCAAGGTTTGCAGCTATGTTAAATTTGACAGACATGAGTTTATGCACATGGAATACTTGCAACACAAGAAAATTTATGAGAAATTGTCAACACTATTGATTTTTTTGTCAGATAGTCTACATGGGCTGGACGGAAGAACGGGAACAAGACTCCCTTCAGGACCGAATGTACACACCAAAGTTTCTGGCACTGAGGGGATCTTCTTTGTATAAATTTATAGCACCTCCAGTAAGTATGTTTCTCATGCTTAGTGGGAATGAATATGTTTAAAATAATTTCATGTATTGTGTACAAGTCTTTCACAATGAGCTACCGCTCTTTGGGCTAGCAGGACTGCAAGTAGCAGCATTGAAAATTCCCAGGGAGTGTGGTATAGAAGTGAGAGAAAACAGATCTTCATCAGATGATTGGGTATCTAGCAAGAATTTATTTCCCCCCACTTAAATGAACACTTAGAAAAATAAAAGAGAAATCTGCTCATGTTGAAAGGGAGCTTTTAATTTTCCTTTGGCAGACAGAACAGGCCTGAAGCAGGATGGTTAGATTAAAACTGAATAATCATTGTAGTGAAACTGCTGAGACTTGTGGAAATATCAAAGCTTTTTACATGCTGTGGAGATGGCAATGTGTCTCTATTTAGATTCCATCCTGAATGTAAGTTTTTGCTTCTTGAGAGCACTAAAAGGAAGGTAAGGAATCAAATGAAATTGTTTAAGTTACATATCTTAATTGGAATCTCACTGGGAACACTGGGCAAAATTTTAGCACTCATCTTACATTCAGCAATTTATTTTCACAGTCTTATGGTACATTTAAGCTGCAGTAAAGATCCTCTAGCTAACTTTTAAGCCAGTTGCTAAGGAGACAGTAGCAGTCCCATGCCTGCAGCAGGAAGAGTCATGTGGATTAATTTTTACTGTTTATTGGGTGACCTTTCTGACTGCTGCTAAACCCTGTGTTTGTCAGATCCAGGCTGTAGCTCCTTCCTGCCTGAAACAGAATCATAGAATAGTTTAGGTTGAAAGGGAGCTTTAAAGGTCATCTAGTCCAACCTGCCTACAGCAGGGACACCTTCAACTGGAGGAGGTTTCTCAGAGCCTGTTTGACCTGATCTTGAATGTTTTCAGAGATGGGGCATCCACCAGCTCTTGGGGCAACCTCTTCCAGAGGTAGTTCAAAGCCATCTTGCAAATCTTTAGATTAACCATCAGTAACTATTGGTGTTCATTTAGCAAAAGGTTTAAAAGCGTGTAAAAGACATGGGGAATGGAAGTAATATGGACTGTAAACTTCATGTGTTCAATGTTTGTAGCCTAATTCATGGGTCTGGGGTTTAGGCTCTCTCAGGTCTGTTAATGGGAGCTTGGATTTTTTGGTGGATATTTTTCAGTATTGGATTAAAATATCAGATTATGCTAACAAGCACCTTAATTCAAAACTACCTTTCCTGTCTCTGCCAGATCTACTTGAGCATTTCTGCCTGTCAAGTAAAACCAACTCCATTCTGGGTACTAGATAGAATCAATGATGAGAAAAGAGAAAGATTGTTCTTTTTTAAGAACTATGGAAGAGACCACAAGCCTCTTTACTGAAGAATCATAAATTTATAGGAATAATATACTTGTAGGGGGTAAATGTCTGATGGAGGGTGATTAATGGGTGTGAAAGGAACATGTTCATATCAAGAATGTGAACCGTGATAATGTGAGTAAGGAAAATTTTGACAAGCTGCTATTGTATAAAACAAGAAATACATCCTCGAGTTTTTACAGCTCTTGTTTCAGCTCAGCTGCAAGCACAAAATGAATTTGTATTGCCAGATTCTGGTTCCTAGTCTAAAATAGAAAAACTGTTCAAATGCAGAGAAAAATATTTTCTCTTCATGGAGTAGGAGGGAAGCAGAATGATAAGCATGTTTTTTTTTAGGACAGAGGGAGAGTTCCTACAGAGTTGTCTTAAAGACATAGAATTATGGGATGTTTGGGTTAGAAGAACATTTAAGATCATTCAATTCCAAGGTGAAATGTATATAATAATTGCACACTTCTAAAGTCCTATTTTCTATATGCAAACTTTTACACATAGTTACCTTTGCTATTCTGCAGGTTTGTCTCTTCCAGGGATTAGAAAAATATTATCAACAAAGTTTCAGTGAGTTTCAGAGCTTCTTTTTAGGAAATGTATAAAGTGTGGTTAAGATAAAAACTGTTATAATTATATGTGCAGCATAAACTACTTGGACAAAGTTGTTTTCTGAAAAGAGATGTCCTGCAAGCTTTCTTAACCAGAAAATCAAGCAAAGTATTTTTTCAGTCTCTGCCAAAGTCTAACACATTAGGGAAGCATGTGTTTAAACCATGTCTATCAACAGCCTCCCCCTGGCTCATTTTTTATCTGTTTGATCAATAGTACTTCTACTTCCCATGCTCAGAAAAAGGAGCAATCCTAGTGTTTTTTATTTGCATTTTGAAATTTTTAGAGAAAATTACTTCTTTACTATTATTTTTTCTATTTCCTGGTACATTTCCTTCTTTAGAATTATTAATTGTGTCAAGTCTGGTGGGTTTCAGTTTCTTTCAATTTATAATTGGAAATTTACTGGAGAAAGAGCCACTAGCACCCTTTCTTTTGCTACTCAATATTTTAAATTAAAATATAAAAAGTGAACGATGCAGCAATTTCTATGGGTGTCTTAATTCTACAATTGCTTTTGCCTTGCACAAATCTTTATACAGAAGGAGTTTTGGTTTGACCTGAAAAGAAGTCCCTTTACAGGTACAAACAAAAGCAGGAAGCCGGGGAAAGGAGGGAGCACTTATATTTTCCCCCAAAGTATGGAGCCTATTGTAAATTTTTAAATGTAGCTCCAAATGACTTTGTGCTTCAGGAGCAATAATAACAACTTTTCCTCATGGCACAATATGACTTCATCTGGTGTGACTGGCTGTTGTGGGCTCAGTGAGGCTGTAGCAAGGCTCCTCTCCCCATTTTTCTGTTCGTGGTTAGAAATTTATCTTTTTGTCCATAGGAGAAAGAGTAGCTTTGTGGTTTAATACCCCCAGTTCAAGCATTTGACAATGACTGCAAATAAAGAAAAGTCTAATAGAAGGAGAACTATAACACTGGTTTTGAACTTTTCATTCCTGCCTCTGATTTCCTTAAAGGACTTTCCATTACAGTAATGTTTTAACTAAAAATTAGTTAGGGATAGAATTTTCTCATACAATATCAAAATAATTTTGATCTATTAATGATTATTTTCTCTTTGGATAAGAGATAAATTGATCTCATATAATATTTTGTTCCTCGGGCTCTGGAAACTATTTCATTAAACATTTTTCAAAAAACTTTATCTTGAATCTTGTAGAAGCAGTAACGTATGTTTTCTTCAACTTCTTCATTGTGCCTAAAGAATTTAATGATACAGCTGTCTTCCTTCAGATATGGGCCACTGTCCAAAGTGTCTTAGCATTGACTTAATTATTCTTTAATTTATAACCTCAATTTCATTCTAATATGTGACTTCTTCTGTATTTTTAGACTTTTAATATTCTCCTGTTTTCTGCTTGTGTCTTCCTTGGAAATTTTATACACTGTTATGATATTGCCTTAACTCTTCCCTTACTGAATATATTCATCTATCCCTTTCTGTCTCATTTAAGTCTTAACACCTTCCCTTCCATGATTTGATTTAATTCTTTTATATATGCATTTTTCTGTGTAAAACAATTGCCTAAAATGAATACATTTAAAAACAGTGTTGAAATCCCAAAACAAAGAGGAGAAAACAAAATACTATTTTTCAAATCTTAGTTTGTTAGAATTTAGGAGTAGATTAATCTTGGTAAGAAAAAAAAAGAAAGTGAATATCTCCCTGTGTTGTTTCATGCTTTGTTTCTTTCCCCATGGATTTCAAGGCATGTGGGTTAAGTGTCCGGGACATTGCAAGGTTGGAGACTGGTTTTATGGATTTGCAAACACTCTAGGTGAATGGGAGCAAACAGTGGCATATAATTACAAGGAGGAAAGTGGTGAGGAACACGTTTTCTAATAGACAAGGCACTGGCTCTGTGAGATGAATTCAAGGGCTGTATCCTCTCAGGATCTCACTGCAACCCTGCAAGTTCCCAGGGGAAGTATCATCGTTTTGCACAGAGCAGGCTGCATGCAAAGGAGCTGCATTGTAAGGACAGGGAGGACATCTCCTAAGCATTGCCTGGATGGAACAGTCTGGTCCCTGCTAGTTGTTGCTTTAAGGCAATGCTTGGTCTTGCTGAATATATTTTGATCAATGTAAATAGTTTAGGGATTTTTTTTAGGGATTTTTTTTGTTGTTAGTTATCCTAATTCTTGAAACCAACAAAAATAACTTAATTTCTGTTTTGTTTATTTTGTGTTCTTTTTTTTTTTTTTAAAGGTCACAACCTGGGATTGGACACGAGCTGAGAAAACGTTTTCAGTTTATGAGATAATGTGCAAAATTCTCAAGGTATGATAAAAAAGCATAAAGTAAATTGCCGTTTTGACAGACAAGAACAATAACTACCTTACAGAAAGAGATCTATTTTTTTCCATTTAAAGTCAAATATCAGAAGTCCTGGTGTCAGTAGATACAGAGTCAAACTAGAAAGCATGGAAAAATTGGAAATAAACTGATTTTGACTCGAAAAATACCTTATTTCTGCAAAATACTGTATGGAGTTTACAGCTTCACTTTAATGTCACTTTTAACTAGTGTAATATTTCTTTTTTCTAATAGAGGACCTGAAGAAACAGTGATCAGTTTGATTGTTTTCAAATATGTTGATGGAACAAATAGTAGCTGCAATGTATGATTTCACTAGGACTGACAGCAGAGTCTTTAAAGTATGCAATACCATTCTGAAAACCTTTGTCATATTTTTTCCATTTTCTTCAGTCTGCCTGAGGTGCAATAAATGGGAAGAGATAATATGATACATGTTTAAAAAGTTAAAATTATGAGTAGCAAATTGAATGAGACCATTATTGTACATTGTTTTTAATTTTTAATTCTGAATTCAATCAGAATTATTTTATCTCTTTTTTTCTCTGCTTTAAAAATAGTGAAAAACAGATGCTCAGAATTTCTCAAATGAGAAGGAAAAGAGATGCTTTTTTCTATTCATGTGAAGTGCTTTCTTTTTTATGTTGATTTGGGGGGGGGGTTGGGTCCAAATTATGTAAAAGTTAATTTTAACAGTTCTGTAGTTTTATCTAGGCAGAGGCAGACTAGTATCAGCAAGAAATATGAAAATAACATACTTTTTAAAAGTGTTTCCCACTGGGAAGACTTTTACTGACATAAATGGTACATTTCTTAGGCTTTGTAGGTTAGATAGGTGCACTGCATTTTCCTTACGGAGTCAGATTAAAGTTGGAGTGGCTCAATAAAATACAAAATCTTTTACACTTGAGACTTCAAAAGAAAAAAGAAAAAAAAGAAAAAAACCAACAAGTTTATAGTCTGAAAAAGTCTTCCTCGCTGGCAATCTGAACAGAGAAGTGAAAAGTTTTCTTTTGCTGCTGGATTGGGTGTGAGGTCTGGAGTCTTCATCCAGGAGTAGAACATCTCAAATGCAAAATGTTGCATTTGTTGCATTGTTGGCTTCCCTGAAGTGCTCATGGGGGAAGAGGAGTAACAGGACAAGTTGTTCACTCGATGAAGGCATTGCACTGAGGGTGTAAATGAGCAATGCTCTAAGAACACAGTCAGGCTTTGAATGAGTTGAAAAATACCACTTCGTACATACACTTTTTTCCCCGTTCCCTTTGGTAACCTCTGATTGCTTCAGGCCTTGAGCTTAATGCAATAAGCATCAAGGTAGCTCTTCTTTGCCAGAGAACTAAGTGCTTTGGAGCCAGGATGGCTCCTCCTTATGACTTATCCAATGACTTTTTTATACTCCTTGAACAGAAATTTACAGAATGTGTACCATATAATTTTCTGTCTTTTAAAGGTCCTTCTTCTTTTCTTTTAGCCATTTGCCTTTGTCGATGCTCTTCTTAATTCACTTGCAATTTTAGCCATTTTTCTTTCCGTCCTTTGTTCTGTGTCTCCTATTCTTGTATGCCAATACATTGGGTTTTTGGGTTTTCTTAAATTTCTCAGCCATGTAGCAGAAGTTATGCCAGCCAAGGAGACAGTCCACAAAGCAGTAAAACCTAATCCAGTGCCTTCCTGGCACTTTTGTGTAGAAGCACAGAAAAGAGTACAAATATACCGAGTGTTTTTTTTATCATCCAGCCCTCCAAACTGGGAAGAGGTGTAAATCTTCCAGCCTCAGTCTATATTAACAGAGAGGCAATTCAAGCATAAATAATATAAGAATATAATTTATATGTTTCTTTATCACTTTATTCATATTAAGTTATTTGTTTATTTTCTGTAAATATGGTCCGGCTTATAAAATGCTGAAATGGTTCAAGCAGGTTCTTCAGCTGACAAAAACCTGTAAATAATAAAAACTGGAAGTGGAAAAATCATTGCAATGGAATTGCAGCTTCTGACATTGGAGCATTAATCTTCACCATATTCTAGTTTTCAACAGCAGGTGCTATAGAACTTAACTATGGTTTCACTAAATATAAAAGGAAATAAAACCAAGAAAAAACAGCTTCCTATTACATTACTGCATTGAACATCTGTAGAAACTCAAGGTTTTGTTCAGCTTTTATGCCAGAATCTTAAAAGTCTTCATTTAAGCAAAGAGTGTTTTTTTAGACCCATTTGAACAAGCCCTGTGGATATTACTGCACCAGAGACCACATTAAAAAAAAAAAAAAGTTACTCTGGTGTTTTGTGATCACCTTCAAACTTCTTCCTTTCTATAGTACCTCAAATGCTACTTTTATTATAAATCTATTTGACTTGGAGAGTGACACAGCTTTTCTGGCCAATACTTCAAGTAGAAAGACTTGCAGGTAGGCTGTGCTAACCTTTGTATGAGTTAGCTCAGGAGTGCAAAGTAGTTCTTTAGAGTTAAGTGTTGTCATTTACTAAGCAAAATGTATCTTTATTACATGGCTGACTTCCATTTGAATGAGATATTTTTTAAAAAGTCCACATTTAGACTTGCATTCATTAGGATGCATGTGTCACCCAAGGTAGCTGGTATTTTCTCCTGTGTGTACTGGCAATTTCATAACTGTCCCTTATGCCACAAGGACAGAACTTTACTTAATATGTCTGTAAGTATTTTCTCTGCATTTCCCACTCCTTAATTGAAACTAAATTTCTGATGAACTTCACAAGAAGTCTGGATTAGAGAGATTTTCTACCCTAAATTTGTCTTTTTAAATAGAATTTTTACCTCAGTTTCAGAGATTTCTCTAAGTTTCTCTTCATGACAGAAGTACAAACTGGAGAGTATGAACTCCCAGATCCTACTGAATCCATATGAATATTTTAGTGCTTCAGGATAAGACAATTTCTCTTCTGGTAACAGTAAAAATCTTAAAGCAGTAAATACATATTAATGTCTACACACAATACTTAGCCTACTATAAAGTACTTAACTGACTTAATCTTCAGGAAGAGTATATAGTATAAAGATGTTAAATAAAGCCCAAAAGTTGTCTGCCATCATGACTTATGTTTTCTTTATATTTACTTGCATGTGTTTAGTGTTCTTTTTCTGCTAGTATCCCTCCCAAAGCCTCTGATTCCTTTCACAAACAATATAGAGGACTGGGATGCCATTTTCAATTGTCACAGCTGCCTTAGTCTCAAGCAGCTGAAAGGCAGGATGTTCTGCACCTGATTCAGAGATGTCAGAGATTTTTATGGGATTTATAGCTAGTGGATTCATATTTATAATACTCATGAAATAAATCATTATTTTGTTGTAACTGTATACTTTTGCTTTTATTTTCTGGATCAGGTTACAAAGAAAAGGAAGCAGAGGAAAGGCTTAAGTCTCTGTTTGAATTTGATTAATTTTATTAGGACCTTCTAAATAACCAGGAAAACTTAAAATTTGAAACATAAAAGTAAACTTTAAAAAAAGCAGTCTTCACTGTGTGAAAACCAGTTTTATTGACAAAAATTCAGCAAAAGATCGTTGATCGTCTAATTCAGTATTTACAATTTTATAAAGTAAAAAATGTAAAAAGAAAAAAAGCCCAAACCCACATAACCCCTTTCCTACACTACCATAACAAGAATGTAATATAAAAAAAAGGTTCTGTATAAAGTTTACAAACTACCAGATAAAAATACATATCATAAATATGAAGCTCTTCATTGTCAAGATTTTGAGGGTGAAATAACAAATTTTCACATGAAACCTAGGTAAACGAGACTGAGTACAAAAATCACATTTGAATTTAATTGATTTAAATTATTCATTGTGAAATAATGGCAAACAGCAGTGGCCTATGTTTGATGTAAAAGGAGAATTTATGGAGATGCAAATAACTTATGACCTGGGGGCATAAATGCATAAATTGGTAAGCATATGAAATAAATTATTAAAAATTTAATAGGTCTGTTGATTAAGCAGTAGAAGCGGAGAGAAAACAAGAGACTGAAGAACTCTTTAACCTAAAACTAAGGAGGTAAAAATAAAGTGAAACAAAGTCAGGTGAGTTAAAATGGCGAAGGTGGGAACTGTAAAAGCTGAGCTGATTAGTCAGTGAAATGTACTAGTAAGAATTTAAACCACTCTTTTTTTTTATCACAAGTTTATTCAAAGTTAATTCAGACTGATGCTAATGGGACACTGACACTAGCACATGGATGAAAATCTGTGATCCCTAAAAAATTTGGCAGGCAAGATAATGTAGTTATACTACTTTTGATATTAAAATGCATCTATGAGTAATTTTCAATAGACGTGCTGGAAAAATTTGCTATCAATAAATATTTCTAATTTATTCTCCCAGAAGCCTGTTTCACCTTATCCTTTATTTTGGAGAGTAAAGCCCCATTAACAGCCAACTAATTTTAATATTGTAATTTGACAATATTCAATATTCCAGAAAAGCAGGTAATTCTATCATTAACTTCAGAAAAGCAGGTGGCCTTATCCTGTTCAGTATTTCAAAGCTGATTTAACTGTATATGTCTTTTTGGTATCTCTTGATACACAGTCTTAACATATGTGTTTTGAGAGTGTGTGAGTGTGTGAGTGTGCATAATTTAACAAGATGTAAGTACCTTAGATAAATCTGTAAATAGTTCAAATATTTAAACATTTTTTTCCATATAGAGGGTAGGAAAACTTTGTTACATTTTTTAGGTAAATTATGAAGAATAACATAAGAAATTGCACTTCTCTGTACTTCTTGCTTCAGTTGCTTATGTTCTTCAGCTCATCCAAACATCTCTGTTTAATTGTGACAAAATACTTTCTATAGTTCAGTGACCTGCCTGCTATCTTCAGTGTCATACAAAAACATTTGGAGATTCACAGTTAGAGCATAAAGCTTTATTCAGCATAAAACAGCAAACATATTCAAGTGTCAGATCAGCTCTGAAATGAAATGTGGGGAAAACTGTGGAAGGCAGTCTGTGCTGGCAACACGTCAGGGTAGTGAATCATTGGTGTTTATAGTTAGCACTGTTCACATCAGTGCAGCTATAATTTTCTTGCTATATTGATCAGGACCAACTTGGTGTCTCAGAAGACTTGTGATTCCTTCCTTATTTTAGCTGTTAGTATGTGTAAAATCCTCAAACGTAGTTATGTTAATTTTTTCCAGTTACATTGCCTGTAATGATGCTGTCCATTTCCAGTAAGTCAGGTATGGGAAAAGGATGATATAAAAAGGATAGGAAACTACTGACAATGTTAATGTATTCAGATAAATTTTAAAAATAATAAAAATAAACATGCAAAGTGCAGGTAGAGAATGTATTTTGTGGTCTATCATTCATATGGTTTGCTCAATGGTGAGATTTGCATCCTGATGTGATTCCACTAAAATACTTCATACTCAAAATGCTTAAGAGGCAGAAGTAATGAATCCCTTTTATGAATAGGGTCAGTGCTGCTTCCAAGGAATATTAGATTTTCAGCCAGGCTTTAGCCAGGTGCTAGTTCATGGAAAGAATGCTAAATTGTTGAGTATTGCAGTTTAAAACAATTGAGGCAATTTTCAGTCTTCAGTTTGCCTTCTGTCCTACCTTTAAAAGTATCTAATGTTTCCACAGAAAAGAGGATCTGTTTCCCCTCTAAACAGAATTACAGTTGTCTGCTGGGATAAGAAAAATAGTAATAGTCATACATATCTCCATGTCCACTGGCATCAAGGCTAACACTAAGCTGGCTTTAGTTAGGTCATAAGGAAAACTTCTGTCCTGAAACAGAACTCCTGACAAGGCCTGACAAATTTTCCTCCACTGGCTCCTTTTAAGTGTGAGCTGGTGTGTAACTGCTCCTACCATGCATAGAGATGTGCACTAGATGGCTGCACCTCTGGCCAGATCATGCATGTTTTCTGTGATTCTGTGTGTGATTTCAGTTCGTTTCTCCTCAACGTGTGTCTAATTATACAATCCCTAATCCATATTAATGGATAAATTCAATGGGCCCTGTGTGTTAAAGGTGTTGATGTGGCTGTAACTCTGCAGCACCATGTAAGAGCCTTTTCTGAAAGCAAAGAGGCAGTGTCATTATGTGCATGACAACTACCACTGTATAAAGGCTTGTTCGTTTTTTGTTTGATTCAGAAAGGAAGGACAAACAATACTTGAAATGTAAACTTATTAAATAAGGCTTTTCATGTTTCCCGTTAACTTTAGAGAGGTTTCTCATTTTTTATTAACTCCCCCCCCGCCTCTGCCTTTTTCTGACATTTCTTATGCAATATTAATATAAACTGTCACCTTTTGGGTGAAAAATAAATGACTTCTGTTGGGCTGGGGCTGCCAATCTCAGAGTCTGATCCTTCTTCCTGGAAGAAATAACAAGATAAACACACAGAGAAAAACAAAAAGAATAACAGATACAGAAAATAAATTTTTAAATGACTTCTGCAATCTCTCTGTTTCAGAAATTGCTTTTTGTTGCCTGTCTGGTTATGAGACTGACAGTGCTCTTGCAACATCCTTGAAAAGCAAAGCCAAATTTACTTTTAACATAAGGCAAAAAAGAGCAGAAATGAGGTGTGAAATATAATTACTGAGTAAGGATACTTGGGAAAGACAAGTATTTCTCTTACATCCAAGATACTTGAGATTTATCTGCAGCTTGAGAAGTTTCCCTCCACTGACTTGATCTAATCAGAGCATTTCTAAAACTAGCGTGATTCACTATTGTATTAACTAATACAGTCTGACTCTCCAATTTTAGTAGATTTTTGTGTAATATTTTTCTCTAATTTATCAATTTCTTCTTATTTTTTTGGTCATGGACTACAATTATTTGGAGTTTTTTTTCTATCTTTATTTCTGGCTATCACTATATTCAAATTTACCTTGAGATGCTGCAGTTTTATTGCACAAAGAATTTGTGGCTCTAGGTGTTCATGCAACAGTGATAATTTTGGATTTTTCACCGGAACTGTGTCCCAATCCTTATATGAAATAATTTTTTCCTGTCTCAGGGACAACTATTCAAAATTTCATTTGATACATTCTCTTCTCACTGGAGGTCTAAATGTTAATTACTCTCAACAGCCGGAGCCAGCAGTGAAACCAGAAATATTAACTTCTTAAAAAATCTTTATCTTGTTGTTTTATTATAGGACTCTTTTTACCACAGTCCCTTCTTAGTTTGTTTTTTTTCTTAGCACTATTAGCAAGTACATGTAAAATTTATTTTTTTACATATTTACTTAAATTTTCTGACATTGTGATATTCAACAAAAATGCTTTTCATTATTCTACTTTAATGTACTCTCACTTTGACATAATTTATTGACAAGCTATTTGAGTAAGGAATTCTGTCAAAAAAAGAAAGGAAGCTAAATAGGAAAGAGTATGCAGTCAAGTAGGTAATTCTTTTAATATAATGAATAATCAGTTTGATGGGTAATTTTCCAAACTTTTTTTCTATCAAGTTTAATGCTTTTCCTTCCAATGTTTGTGTCCTTCAGGAGAAAAACTTTTACAAGATCTTTTCCTGCCTTTAAAACAAATACATTTAAAGCTGGGGAAAAAAAACCCAAATGCAAAAACTGACAAAAATTAAAATTAAATTTTCTTCAATGTAGTTTCTTTTTCCACTTCTGCTGTTGAGTCAGGTGTTTTTTCCCTTATTGAAGAGGTGCATAGACACTTTAAAGAAACGTAGAGTATCCTGTTCTCACTTACCATGGCCACTAGGATAACAACTCCTAACAGCTGGAAATACAGGGAAGGTTCTTTTCCTATACACCATGGGGATGCAGCATATTCAGAATGAAATCTTCAAAATGGTAACAATCACATTTTGCCCAGAAAAACTAAGATTTTTTTGGTAGACCTTAACTTTTCTTCCCAAGGGCAGCAGAAGTGTCCTTGTCCCTGAATCAGCCATTGCTGCTCCAAAGAATGGAAGTCTCAGAGCAGCCCAAAAAGCAAATTCAGGGGCTGATGCTTCTATGTTTATTTCTTTCTTTTTAACTTGGACAATTCAATTTAATTCCTTTTCTAATTTATTTTATAGAACTGAGTTAGCTGTTTTAACTATAATATAAAATGCAACAATATTCTCAGGCAGACAACTAACATGGGGGAAAAAATCAGCGGCAATTATTTAAATTTGAGAAACTACTTTAAAAGGGGCCAGAACAAAAAGATAGGACCTCTCTTTAACATTGCTATCCTTTATCATTGTATTTACTCTTATGGGATCTGTTCTTAAACTTAATTTCCAGCAAATAATGTCATAAAGTTGGGAGAAGTAAAAATCTGTAGTAACTCTCCAAAGAGATGATTAGCACCTTTTTCTGTATCTGTTTGTAATTATACTCATCTCTGATTTCTCTGTAACAGAAAAAAACACTAATGTCTCTCCAGAAAGTATGAGGATAATTTATTTCCTCAAAAGATTAGTCAGTTTATGAACATTTTGAAAATTTTCCTCATATGGCAAAAAAATAAACAAGTTTCTCAGTAGATTTCATTAAGAAATAGACACAATTATGGCACTGACTCAGAGGAAACCTGTTTTCAGACTCTTGCTCTGATTCAGATGAGGGTCTTCAAGACTGCCTTTTAATCAGGCACAATAGGAAATTGGTTTTCCTATTAAGGAAGAATTGGAAAGTGATTCAAGCTTACTGCTAAACCTAAAGGAATACAGGGAATGAACCTTTCTATTTCTCTCCAGCCATCAGAGAGATCTTTGTGATGGAAATTTAATTGAAAGTAAAATTTATCCAGCTGTAAACAGTTTTCCCCTTGAGTAAATATACTTTTTGTAAAATTGGAACATCAAAATATATTCTGTCCAGTTTTAGTTTGGCTGCAATTCTGTGTTTACTTAAATGAGTGTATAAATGTATATCAGCAATTTCAATGGGTTTTTTACACTTCTTAACAGTAAAATTCAGAAGGGTCCAAATAAGATTAGCTATGTACAAACACATACCTGCATGGACATTTTTTATTTATTACTTGAGTAATGAGGGTATGTTGGAGAAGCTGTATCTTATTTTCACTCTGGAGTGAATCTGTTCCCTGCTGCCTGTAATGCTATTAGAACCATCACCATAGCAACTAATGGTGATGCTCAAGCAAAGTGTTCCCAAAATTCCAGCTGAAGAAGTAGCTCATTATATGCCCTTAGAAAGAGGGATGTATGTTTATGTAGCCAGAATTGATAGGTGAAAAGAGACACAAACAGTAAAACAATCAGGGAACTGATGCCAGCAAGTATAAAGGCATGATGTGATTCATTTTTAAAGTTGCTTTGGAGTTATTGCATGAGAAAATGCTTTTTGTCTTCAGAGAATTGAGATGCTAGGTTTGAATATTGATTATGATCGGACAGATTTCTTTTGGCAGAACTGTCTAAACTAGTGAACAAAGAAAACAGGTTTTGTTTGTTTTCTCATTTGTGTGTGTTGAAAAACTGTCATAATTAATATGAGAGACATGGATACTTATTTTAACAGTTCAAATAGAATTTTCTTGAAAGTCAAGGTCTATTTTGTCTATGTAAGATGGTTTTGAATATCTTACATGAATTGTTGTTCATGTCAAAAACTGCTCACCAGTCATTTACAGTTCCATGGCAAAATATATATGCCACTCTGTATATTACATGTAACTTCATAGGTAAATCAGACTTCCAGAAAGTACTTGAGCACCTCCTGGGTAAAAAATCGTGCCATGAGCATAAAAGTGACAAATATAGCTTTGTTTTCTGTTGCAGAGAGCTTTGTAGAATAGAAGAACTCAGCTCTCACTGGCCATCACAAGAGTTGAGGGCCTCATTCATCTTAGCAGATTTAAATAGTAGCCAAAATATGAGTAGTTAATGCATCATAGTTAAAATGAAACAACACTAGTAATCAGAAAGTAATGCTGCTGCTGGAAAGAAAAGTCTTTCAAGAGATCAGAGATTACCCCTGCAGAAGAGAAGGAGAAGTCACCATTTAGTGATAAAGAAGCATTCTGCCTTAATTTGGAAGGACCTGCCTAATGAGCCATGCTCAGTTCCCATGGACAAATTTATTACTCTCACTTAACATGGATATCATTATTAATTAGGCAGGCAGGAGTCATACTGTCCTGTCAGCAGAGATGCTGGATTACCCTGAAACTGGGTGTAAGCCAATGTCTTTCGTCACGGCCCATCCTTCAGCAGGAGTGCATTCCCTCCAGAGAGAATTAGCATACTGCTAAAAGTTTTGTGTGCGTTTCTCTTCAGAGAGTTTTAATAATTTACGAGAACATCAGGGACAAACAGTACAACTAATCATTATCAGTATGAAAGCGTTTTTAAAAAAATCAACATGAAATTGGCTCATGTCCATCACTGACTGGTAAGTGAATATAATAATACCGGTTCTTAGCAGGTTCTTAAATGGGTAGACTGACATTTATATTTTTGTTGACGTAGTGGTTTGGTAAAAGTTAATAATGAAGATTCCTGCTTTATCCAGACCTGGTTTTGAGATTCCTTTTTTTTTTGTAATTTCAGACTTTTGGACAATTCCCAGTTGAATTCCTTAAAAAAAAAAGTTTCTTTAAAAAGGTCCTTTAAATTCTTGCCTTTATAAGGACATTTGGCTTTTAGCCCTTCCTACATATTGTTTTGTCCAGTTATCTATTGTACAAATTATTGAATTCTATAAACCTAAAATACAGATTTTTAACGCTTGAGAAGAAATGCAAAACTAAAGAAAGATCTTGCAGAAAAAGCAGAAAAATTTGCAGAAGCAGTACTAAAGGGAACCTTGTGCATAACTATTTTTACAAGTAGGATAGAATACTGCTAATTAGGAAAAGAATACTTTATATGTATGTTAGCAATTTTAGAAAAACTAAAATACATAATGTAAATATATTTGACTTCTCTTATTGTGGACCTAACCATAGATGTTGATGTCAAAATCACACGTATATATATTAGCGCTAATCACAATTTAAAATTTATATTTGGTTAAATTATTATTTCTGGGGAAGTGTTGAATTTTGTTTTCATTCTGAATAGAAACTTCACAGAATGTAAATTCCAATAATAAATGGGTCCATTATGTGTGTTGTTTGTCACAACATAATGAAGTAGTTGAAATATTATAAACTTTTTACGTGCAAAACACTGAGGGAAAATACTACCTAGTACTGATTATGTCTTTCCTAAATCAAAGCATCCTCTCATCTTCATACACAAGTAGCAAAATCTTGGATAATTATTGTAGATCCCATTTAGCTCTTTTTTTCATCATCTAAGTTTGATATAATGCTTAGTAAAATCTAGTACAACTATTACTTGCAATGTTGATAATAAAATACATAGGATTTTATTTAATCACTTCAAAGCCTCCAGAGATTTTTGCATTTTTCAAAATCTTTTTAATAGAGGTCAATCTCAGCAAAACTTCTAACTTTTTGTTTTTCACAGTCTACACAATAGCTCTTCTCTTTTTCTTAGGCAGCGTATTCTTCTCAATAGGAGACAAAAAAAGCCTGTAAGACTGGAAGAGTCTAAGAGTGTAATTTAATTGCATCAGACCTTAGCTGTGCCCACCTAAATAGAGATATGCATTCTGGAACTAAGCCATGCACTAAGCTCTCTCACATTTGAAGACAGGGGTTATTACTTCAGTTATTTTAAAGCAAATGATTTCTGTGATCCCACATAGTCGTGTTGCAGAAAAGCTTGAAGAGTCTGCATTACTAATAATTACCTATTCTCTATTCACTGTTGTCAAGAATAGGTGAAGATGAGTTCAAAATATTTTTAGTTTCTTCTGTGGTTGTAGCTGTGAAGAGCTACAACCTTCCCCAGGAAATACACGTACCTTACACATGAGTCTTGCCACACTCCATGCTGAATAGGTCCTTTGGGTTGTGGGCCAAAAGGCCTGTTCAGTCAGATTTAGCTCTGGAAGCACAGGGAGTTCAGGACCCCATTTAAGGTCTGTTAGACAAGAGGTACTATTATTCTAAAAGAAGTAGCTTTTCTGCCCTGGAGGAGTGAGGCTTTTCCAGTGCATTTGCTCATCCAGAATTGAGATTGTTCAGCCTGGAAGAGAGCAGGTTTCAATGTGAACTTATTGCAGCCTTTCAGTATCTAAGGGAATCCTTAAAGAAAGATGTAGAGGGACCTTTTCAAGAGCATGTAGTGACAAAACAAGGCAGAATGGCTTAAAACTGAAAGAGAGGAGGTTTAGATTAGATGTTAGGAAGAAATTCTTTATTGTGGGCATAGTGAGGCACTGGAACAAGTTGCCCAGAGAAGTTACAGGTGTCCCATCCCTTGAAGTGTTCAAGGCCAGACTGGATGGGCTCTGAGTAACCTGATCAAGTAAAAGGTTTCACTTAAGGGATTGGAAGTGTATGATCTTTAAAGTCCCTTCCAAATGAAGCCACTCCATGATGCTGTGTTTTGTTGCTGCACATATCCACAAGGTTAAACTTTTGTCACAGTGCTGCTGCTCTGTGTGCTTTGAGGTTGTGTGTGCAATGGACCATAGATGTCCTTAGCAACAACCTGGATATTATAACTTCTGTTATGAATGCTGCTCAGGGCATACTGAGAAGAGAACTGACAGTTTTAGTTTTAGAAGAAGAGCCTGAATGAAAAGGGAAAAAAAGGGGGGGGAAGAGATACCAAAAAAGAGACAAAACATATTTCTGATAGGACATAAACTATTATTTAGCTCCACCTAACTGGTTCAACTACACATCCTTGTGAATATTTGGAAGAAAAATCTGGAGGAAGATTGTTTGTTTTTTTTGGAAATGCTGTCTTTTAAGATCAAACACGGTCATGCTGATTTTTTATACATGGCAACACTGAAGAGCTACTCAGCTTAGCACTTGATGGAAGTAAGGAAGGAGATTTTTCCACAGTGACTGGTCATTTTAAAATCCTAGCAGCTTCTTTTTGTCATGGTGATTTCTAAGAGAGGGTATGATGCCTCCATAGCTGATTCTTCTAGAAATTGATAAGCAGGCTTCAACCAGAAACATTAATGAATGCATGCTTTTACTGGCTTTCTTAAACAGACACATTTTTACTGAATGAATGGAAAGGGGAAAGTAGTGCTTGCTCTCCCTTTGTCTGCTTATATACCTGAGAGTGATAGTTTCAGACAGGTTCCTGTTCTCATATTTTGTTCTCAAACAGCTTTAGGTTCCTGGTTCTCTGCCCCAGGGAGAGCTGATTTGAACAATGTAAGCTGCTCTTCCAGCTTGTATCAGCTGGTTGTGCTCCCCTTGGTCTATTCAAGAAATGTATAACCAGAAGTCAATAGTGTCCCTTTAGCCTCCTTTACTGAACTTAACTCTGCCCTTTGCTATATGGTAGCTTTGTGGAAATTGCATGCAGGATACTTAAGCCCAAATCTCCAGATGTATTGGCAAGGACAGCTGGTGAGCTTGGGACTTGTGGCAACTTCTTTGATGTAGCAGGGACTAAATTAATTAAACCTGTTTCTGCAAACCTATTTTTCACAAGAACAAATTACATTCCAGAATTTTAGCATAAAGCATCCTTTATATGAAATAAATTTTTTAAAAATAATTGAAAACATTTAATGAAAGGATTTCTAGATTAACTTTGCTTATTCTTTGGTTTTGTACGGATTACAAATGCTAGCAATCATTAATTATTAAATATTTATAATCTGACATCCATTGTCTCATGTTATGTTGAAAATAAAGCCAAAAGTAATTTTCCTTTCCAGGACCAAAGCCAGAAACCTAACCATGGGGAGCTACTATAGTCTCTACTGGCATTATCCATTTAAAGATTAATTGTATGTTGGATTTTGTAAGCCTCCAGAGATATGAACTTGTTTTCTCTAGCCTCTGTAAAGAAAATTGAACATATGGACTTTTCATACTTCTTAAAATAAATATATTCCTCCAGACTGACCTTCCAGAGTAGGGTGTGTAAGTCAAATAGGTCAGAGAAGCTGATATTTGTTTTCCTCGTGTGAATAGAAAATGGAAAACTTTTATAGAATGTATCTAATCTAAAATTGTATATCAGATAATATTTTTAAGAAGTGATTTGTTAAAATATTACTGCATGAGATATGCTGTTCTGTACCACTCTGAATATAGGCATCCTTTTAAAAATTCATTGAAATGTCAATGTTTAGACCAAACCCCTGATTTTCTGTTCCTCAGCAACTGGGGTTACTCCTGTCACTTAAAATGCCATTTTAAAATGCCAGGTTTGAGGCATAAATGTTTGCAATTAAAAATATTAATTGATGTATGCCAGATTATATAACTTCAGGTTTTCATCAGGACAGTGATCTCCTGGACCGTCGGAAACATTGCTTCAGTGTCCAGTCTGAATCTGGAGAAGATCTTTACTTTTCTGTGGAACTAGAGTCTGACCTAACACTATGGGAAAAAGCCTTCCAAACAGCAACTTTTTTAGAAGTTGAACGGATACAGGTGAGAACGACTGCCTTGGTGATCATCTTTTGGTAGATTAACAAATTAGGCCCATATGAAGTAGTGATTGAAGAAATATTATGACCTTCTGCAGCTCTCAAGTTATTGCTCTTTTATGTAAATAATTGCTTTTGCTGATCCCAAACAGCCTGCAATCTAGCCTGGAATATAATCTTTGAGTTATTATGACAACGTGATACATATTTGTCAACTGAAGTTCATGGACAGACAAGGAAAAAATATCTATGGATCAGAGACAAAATCCAGCTGTTTAGATATTCTTCCTGGCTTACATGGTACCTTATTTGTTACTGAATATCACAAGAGGACCTTGCAGGAATTAAATTGTCCTTGTAATACTAGCAAGGAGAGTATACTGAGTGAGGTACTTGGACTGGATACAAGCAAGAACAAAAACTGTACCTCAGACACACCATTTTTTCTTCACATATTTCTGATTCCTTGTGTATTTATTGCCAGATGACAGTGCAGAGATGGACAACATTCAGATACAGATTACTCGTGACTTTTTGTAGCAAAAATACATATCAGATTGTTAAAGATAACTTCTCACATAACCAAAAAGTCATGACTTTTTAACCTAAAAAAGGAGAAAAAAAGCCACCCACCACAATTATAATTTACCTAATCCCAATTTTAATATTGATTTTCTAATCATGAAATATACATGTGGTTAGAATATCTTTATTTGATGTTGGCAGGAGTTATACGCACCTACCCGAGCCATATTAGCATATTAGCCTGTGCAAGAATTGGCTCGCACATTTCCTGTGTCCTCCTGGGAATTCAAGCACTGACATGTTTTTATTCAGACAAACTGTTAGTTAGTTATATATTAGCCCCTTTCTGACCTGTGAACCACCACACGCAGATGGACTGAATTGGTAGATACTAATAAAGATCCAATTTGCAAAAACTACACTGCTGTCAGTTTTAATGCACTGTACCTTTGTTGCAAAAGGAGTCAGGGGAGTTCAGCTTTCCTCTTTTAAATTAATATATGCTGTTACCTTTTATAGAAACTATTCTTGTCTTTTGAACTGTACTCGCATGCTGGAAAATCTAAGGCTAGGTTTTCTGTGTAAAACTTGCAATAATACATGTCCTCTGCCACTAAATATTTGAGAGTTTTTGTCTTTCTTATATAATTCACTGCAACATACTTTATAGAAGCACTGCTGTGCCACCAGTAAAAGATTATATGATATTTTTCTTGAATAACTTTTATCTCAGAAGCCACCTTATATTTGTTCTGCTTTCAGATTGAATCATACTGTAGCACTCCTGGTTTAGATTTTTCATTTGGGTTTTAGAATTACATTTATTCAATTGCCTCATGCTTCTCCAAAATAATTTGCTTTGTAGTCTTAACCTCAGATTCATCTTTTCACCTTTTTTTATGTCTCTCTTGATGTTCAATGTAGCAATTAAGAACTCAAAGTAATGACTTCCTGATTGATTGATTGATTGATTGCAGCAGATCTGTGAAAGTGGACAAACAGGCTACTCATGATAGAATACTCATGTGGAACTCATTATTTCACCTTTTTTTCTTTATTTTCTATATCTTGATTTGGAAAAAAACATAGAATATTTTTTAATATAATTGGAGGTTTGGCCTCCTCATTTTTCTTTCAGCAATCCATTACTGCTTTCATCTACCAACCTGCAAATGCAGATAAAATCTGGTGGTATAATTTGTTTCCAACAAGTCCTTTCATTGCTCTGTAAGGAAAAAAAAAAAAAGGTGATGGGTTCAAAATTAAGGTATCAGCTGTACATTTCACTAAAATTTGGGTTTATGCAATCATTTTGATATGAATGTTCATATAGTCATAGTCAATGCTAATCCAGAAGGTTTGTCTTACAAAAAAAAATATAATTTTGAAAATATAACTCCAGTTTGAAACTGCCATTTAAAATTATTTAACCTCATTGTGTGCTACTCCATAATCATACAAACAATAAGTCTTCCTCGATGACCAGAAGAGGTTAATCAGGGGCCAGTTCTAATCTAACTACAAAGAACATATAAAAAATTTAAATATTTTTAAAATGTAAAATTTTAAAATATTATTCTTCTAAATATTAGAATGAAATTTTAAAAAATTATTTTTAAAATTAAATATATAATGAATTCTGTTTCAACCTAATTCATAGTTTCTGCCAGAGGTATAGCTAAACCAAAAATTAAACAGCTGTTTTTTTCTTAGAAAAGAAATATATTAGAGAAGGCATAGTCAAATTGATAATAATTTAGTAATAACATGGTACAATGATACAGTGGTGTCATTTTGTGTTAGAGTCACTCTTTAATTAGTTTTGTGGTGTAGTAAGTGATGATAATCCATTTTCATAAGTACCTATTTAAAAAAATAGTTGAAATGAAAATCCTTTTTCCTTACTTTCTCACAGTATTGTTGCACGAGGAATCCGAGACTACTATAACTTGCACAATGATGTTCAATTAAATATATTACTGTCATATTCCCTTTGTGTTCCTGCTACTTTAAGTTCTTTTCACCTCTTCCATTATGAATTTTTTCTTGCTGTTCTTGCTTGTATTGTAGTTGTTTATTCTCTAATGTAAGGATTATTATGTAAACTTTAATATATGTTTTTATTGAAGTTTAATCTGAGTTTAAAAGTCTCAGTGAAGTCTTAGATTTATAGTTCACTTTGTTTCAGCTTCAGAGATGGCTTTCATGAAGTTCACAATATATTGTTTTTTCCATAATTTAAACTATGTGTGTTGAGGGAAGAGGTTCCAAGGAACAACTTTGAGTTGTCTCCTTCAGCCTCTGCCTGACCCATTAAATTATTAATAAACCAAAGGTAACATTCTGTATTCTGTGGAAGAACAGCAAATGACTGCTGAAGTGTATTCTGCTTCTTTTGCGAAGGGGAAACTTCGGTTCTGATGAGGTTTTCATGAATTCTTGTGAGAAATCAGCAACCAAAGCCAAACATCCACAGTATATATTATTCATAGTCACTTTTAAAGTTTTATAATGTTAAATGTATAAGGAATTTTAAATTGTCGTGTATCTTGATAACAATTTTTGCCTTTCCCTTTTCTCCAAATATCTGAATTAAAAGGCAACTTAAAGAAAATAAAGATGAGAAAAGTCTTACAAGAGTTAACTAGTTAACACTAGTAGCTTGGCCTCTGCTGTTGGGGTGGGAGGCTAGACAACTTTCCATGACAATACGTATTTTAAATCTGATAAACATTTTCCTTGCCAAATTTAATTTCCAGTAAAGGCTCTGAGTCTGATCCAGGTCTTGAACGTTAACAAATAAAAATGCAATTTGCATCTTGTAAGATGTTTGCAAGATAATTCTACAAATCTGTACATTTTTTGCTTTGCATGCAAAACTTGAAAATTTTTGCATCTATGACTTAATTAACTGTAAATAACTGTGAATTACTTTACTCTTTTTTTCTTCTACTGATGAGATGGTACCAAAGGCAATATCCTCTTCTTTTTCAACAGTGATTTACCATCAAATTTTACAGATTCATAACAGTCTTATGCTATAGCTCATCAAAGAAAAAAAAGAAAAATCCACTTTTATCTGTTAATATAAACACTAAGTATGAAGCTTTCCATTTTTCATTGCATTTTCTGTTTAGAAGCTGCTAATGCACCTTCCAGCTTCTTGTGTTCTGAGGAAGACCTTCTAGAATCCAAAGAGCTCACCCAAAGAATACACAAGTAAAGGCATGTGATTTATCTTTGATAATCAAAATGCCCAAAATAATCATAGGTTCTTTTGTAGTGCTTACAATTCATAACCCACATTGTTCTCATGTTTGCAATTTATATTTTGATTTTTTTTGACACATTATAGGTCATGGAAGTCTTTGTTCTTGTTTCATAATTTTAGCGGCTACAGCAATATTTGAAGAATATTTCATGCATTTTTCATTTACCCTGGAGGGTAAAATGTCTATAAACTAAGAATCACTTCTTTAAAGAACTTGTATCTGATTTGGAAATGTTTTAATTTTTTTTTGTATATTTTGTGATGAAAAGCACAAGTCTGTCATTTTGAACCTGAAGTCAGCCTTCAAGCACAGCAGTACTTTTGATGCTGAAAATTACACTTATAAATGTCTCACAGTGTGTATTAAAGTGTGATGTTATGGAAATAAATAGAAACATACATTTAAAAACTGTAGAATGATAAAGTCTTTCAGAAATCCAAGGTTTCTCATAGAAACCTTTGAGATATATTGGTCCACTATCTGAAGCAAAAAACCAAGATATTTCAGATAATTACCTGTTAAATGGTATGAAATACTATTTTTTTCCCTGAGATTTAGGATAACAGAAACCCACAAGAAACAGTGTACCAAAGAGCTACTTTACATATATTTGTGGTTTTTTCTCCCTTGAAAAGATAAGAGGAATGTATTAATCTTGTTGCTGGGTATGAAAAGCAAATAAAGAGGTTTGAAAATAATAAAATTTGCCTTTTAGAAAATGTTATCAGTAAGCCATTAAGGCAATTCTGAGCCTCTTTCAGTTTTTTCCCTAATGGAAGCAAAGCCTGTTTTCATATGACTTGGACAACTTCATCACTGATAAAAATCCTTTGATTTGAAATACACTGATAGAAAAAAAAAAAAAAAGGCATATTTACACACCAATTACTTATTTCTGGAATAATTTTGGTATACATAAACATTCGAATAAAGACTCAGGAACAGTGGTCCTAGAAAAAAAATTCCAATTTTCTTCTGTGTTAACTACCTTCTCTGATTTTTCTTTTGCAGTGCAAGACGTATGCCTGTGTTTTAGAGAGTCATCTTATGGGACTTACCATCGACTTTAGTATGGGCTTTGTCTGTTTTGATGCTGCCACAAAGGTAAAGTTCTAAGAATTTTTTTCCCATCACACTGTTATTATTCCTGGTTATTTCTAATATTTTGAGATAAGTAGTACATCCTCAAAATGTCCTTCTTTGTAGAAAGACATCATCTCTTTTCAAATCTCTCAGGCTTTAGTCTAAATTTGGGACTGATTTCTAATTATGTGAGAAGTAGGGTTCTGTTATGTGCTTGTTATTGAAAAGTCAATACTGATACAGATCTGAAACAAGCATCCGATCTTTATTCTTTAATTTCACATGAAATCCAGCTTGATGGTTTGTTTTGCTGGTGTGTCCTTGCTTTTGAGAAAAGATAATTTTCTTGCTTTCTTGTCTTATCTGTGAGTCTGAAAAAAATCTTCCATTCTCTTCTCTTGTTTCATGGGAGGGAGTGTGTGCTATACCATGATTCCCAGTTTATATTTTAGATATTACTGTTCAGGTGTCTGTAAAAAGATAAATCAACCATAGTCTGTATGTCTCACCCACCAGCTTTTCCTCTCAATCTTAAAAACCTCAGTACAAATGATGAAAGAGTTTGCTTTATCAAGCAAATAGTATGGAATCAATTTCTATATTATACCATTGCATGTCCAAGTCTCAGTAAAATCATTGAGGCCCTGAGTATATGTTGACATTTGTACTAATTGCTGGCAGGTCCTAAAATGTGTTCCGGCTTTATCGATACTACTCAACACTGCTGTTAATGGTAGAATCTGTCTTCTGAGTTCCACTCCTCTTCAATACCTATTTTCCTTTGAGACGCTGCAACATTGCCACCATCAATTGCTAAAAATGCCCCTTTGACTCTAGAGTGTGTTCCTATGCTCTATCTTAAATCAACCCTCCCCACCTCATGACTCCACTAATCTAAACCCTTTTATTCTTCTCAGTCCATTCTGTTTGTTTGAACAAAGTGATGAATTTTAAATTCAAACATGTAATCTTGTTTCTTTTTGTTAAGCAAATAGTCTTATATAATTCATGAATGAAATGTGACTATCAGTTTAGAACGTATTGGACAAAAAATCAGTACAACAAAATTAAGATGCACTAGCTCAGTAAAAGACAATGCCATTTCCCTCCAACCCCTAAAATATTTATATACATATATATATAAGTATAGTAAAGAATTTGTTTTGTGTATCTGACCTAAATGTACACTTTCTGTTTGAACCCATTACTTCTTGTATTATATGCACTGTATTGTATGTTAGAATAAAGCATTACACCATGAATTAAAAAAATGACATTGCTGTGTTGGGTAATCAGGCATTAGGCAGCGTGAGGTAAGGATGGCAATTGCATCAGAAGAGAAAAGAATTAAAAAGCAACATAATCTGCTGGCAAGTGACTGCTACTATTAAAATTGTCAAACAAGCCATAAGGTGAAATGTTGGAAATCTAAGTGTCAACCACGTTTAAGTGGGTGCTCAAATAGGAAAAGCATTACCTAGTCTCCATCATTTTATGGAAAGATGAAGATTGTAATGCTCTTAGCCAAAAATTTATTGAGATATCTTTATTATAATGATGACAAGTGTAAGTTGGGTCTATGCTGGCAATGTTCTTCAACAATATTGCTTATCTCATATATATATTGAAATGCAAACTAGACCTGTATAATCACTTAAGCTAAAAATGTTATTTTCGACTTTATGAAAAAGTTCATATGAAACAAAATCTGTTTTCCAAAAAAAAGTGAAAAAAACAATGAAAAATTGAAACCATTTTTCAGGACAAGAAAAGCATGAATAAAACTTTAATTAAATCATACATATCTCAGTAATATTTACATGCATGTTTGTGAATTAAGGGTATACAAAAGTCCTAGCAAGTGTCCTATGAATCAACATACTCAGTATTAAAAAAAACCCACATTATTTAAAATGTCATACTATTCATGAAAACTGCATTTAAATACACTTCTTTATAAGTTCTAGATTTTTTTTACGATTTCTATTTGAAAAATCAGTACAAACTATTATCTTTTCACTTACAACTACAGTGTATCTACAGCTCCTTGGGGCACCCTGTTCCACTGTCTCACTACTGTGATCATATAAGACTTTCTTATGTCCAATCTGAACTCTACCTTCTTGTACTTTAAAAACATTGTCCCTTGTCCTGTCACTGTAGGCCTTGGTAGAAACTCTTTCTCCATTTTTATATAAGCCTCCTTTAAGTATTGAAAAGCAGCAATAACCTCTCCCTGGAGCCTTCTCTTCTCCAGGTTCCACAGCCCCAACTCTTTCAGCCTGCCTTCATGAAAGAGGTGCTCCAACCCTGTGATCATCTTAGTGGTCCTCCCACTGTACATGTTCTCTTCTGTTATTTTGCTGCTGCTCATACCAAATTCAACCACTCTTTTTTGGGTAAAGATTAACTTAAAGCCATATTTGGAAGATTTCAGTTCAGATTTCAGAGGTCAGAGCTGTTCATTCTGTATTTCTCTCAGAATAACTCAGAGAATAACTGTGCAGATGCAAGATATTTAATCAATTTGCAGAAGGCCTTGGACAAGTAACTGGAGGAAAAATCTGCTGAATATCATTAAATGAATTTTTATTTTTATTTACTTTTACATTTTCATGTTTCCAAGAACACAAAGATCTTCAAGAACAAAGTAGTTTTAGAAAGAACATAATTTCTGAGAAGTCCTCTCTTATACTTGGTTGCAGTGGTATCTTCAGTAAATATTCAGGCAATGTCAGTCTTAGAGTTACTACTGTGCTCATGGTATTTTAAGTTTTCTTTCCTAATTCCTAATGAATTGACTGTGAATTGTCTTTATAAGTACGTAATTACTAATTAACTGAAATGAAGGAAGCCAAGTTTTTTTAACTCATGATTTTAACAGTTATTAAGTTATTCAGATGTTCCAAACAATGCAACAATATTTAAATTCTTTCTTCATCTCACGTTTTAAGTAAGTGAATAGATTTTGTCCAACATGCCTGACAAATTGCAGTCAAAATTTCACAAATGTTCTAAACCCCAAACTCACCCCTAGTGTTCATGGACAAGTGTATGGGGGGTAATGGCTCTCATTATGTTTATGATTTCCAGACAAAAAACCTCACAGCCCTCTGTAGGCTTGTTTCCTTGTTTTCTGTCATTTAATCCTTAAATAATACATAACTATGTAAATTGAAATTAGTGGTTAAAAACTGTCATCTCTGCTAAATGTATTTCAAGTCAAACATCATAATTAGATAAAAACATTGTTTCTGTATCTGCACAGACCTATGATAAATAGGAGTACAAAAAGTATTAAACTGAGTAATTCACAAAAAATCTGTACTCTGATGTGACTATAACAGCACTGGCATAAATCATAACTGTTTCTGCTGCATATGCTCTGCTTGCTCTAATTCATTTTCTACCTGATAGCTCATAGAGTCAACAGTAGTTTGTTATTTAGAGTATTTTAGTATGATGCTTTATAACAGCCATTGTAATTTCCTGAAAGGAGAATGAACAGTTTTTAAAACTACCTGGTTAAATCAGATTATGCCAACATTTCAGAAAATTAGTTCTCAGTTCAGGTAAGTAGCTTATAAATGACCAAATAGAATTTTGAACACAAAGTAATTTTTTTACTTACAACTTAAAAAATAATGACAAGTGTATTTGTGCCCTTGTTCTTCTGTAGCACTTTTCAGAGCCAAAGCTCCAGTGCAAGATGTCATCCTTTATTAGCAATGTATGATTTGAAAGCAAACTGTTGACACGTAGCTCAAGCCAACACTGGCACACGTTTGATTATGATTATTTTTGTGATGTAGTCCTTCATTTGTGGTAGTTATAAACCTGGAGTCAAAAAGCCACCAGCCTCCTGTGTTGACACAGACAGAAATGTAATTGTAGTCAATAGGGAGATTCCTCAAATCTCTTCCACAGGGGAGTTCTTCCAAAAAATGACCACCGTCTTTAACCAATTTTACTAGCTTTATTTGAAATACAGAATGTGAAATAGAATCCCCTCACTGAACTTCCCTCTTTCTTCCTTGCTGGTATTCTATGAAAAGTGAATTTAACTAATCTTTGTGAATACCATTTAGATGTTTTATTTTCTATTCTGCCTTAATCCCATTTTCCAGATTCTTCTTAGTTGGTCCTTGCCCTACAAGGTGTCTTAGTATACAGAATCTACTCCAGACATAATTTTTAACTGGAGGTGTTCCATATGGTAAATGTTTTATTTATTTGGTTTTAAAATATGAAAGTTCTAAAAATATGCCAAAAAGTTCTGTGGCAGTTCTTAGATGTTATAAACCAATTTTTTTCCTAGGCCATTTTTGCTGTGTTGTGTATCAATGCTTAATGGGGAAAACATTTTTCTCAAGTCCTGCCCAACTACATCCCAGAATTCATGTCCTAAATTTGTCTCACTATAGTCAGTATATAGACATCAATATTTTAATGAACAAATGTAATTCTTTTATGGACAATTTCTGTTAGGTATGGACATACATAAATATTATGATGAGGATTTATAAATAAGATTTGCAGCTGCAATAGTCACCTTAATAATTAAATATGGAGACATATAGATTAAACAGAATAACAAGACGTACACAAGTTAATCTAACTACTATTCTGAAAGTGATCCAATATATAAAACTACTTACTCAAGTGCCATTCAATAACTGATTCTTAATGTGCTTCCATAAAAAATGTATGGGTGGATATACATGGAAATGTGTATATTATATATATTTCTGCTTAATTGACATATTAATTTAAATTATTTTCTATAATATGCATATTTGCATAATCAATTCTACTAATAATATGTTTGTATGAATATACATTGTCATATACCTACCTGAGCAAAGTACTGTGTCTGTACTCCATCATATTTACTGCTCATTAAAACAGCAGTCAAAAATATATATTTGTCACAAGAGAAAAAAATTATCCCTTGTAGGATTGAAAATAAATTAAGGTACTGCTGAATTATATGGTGGTGCTAGAACGAAGTAAGAAAAAGCTCCATAATGGCCCACAAGGTGCCTATCAAGAAATCTCAGTGTACCTGTCCTGTGTTCTCTAGCAGAAACCTTAAGCATTTCACCAAAAAAAGAGAATACACCATGAACAATAAATAGCACTGCAAATATCTTTAATTTTGTTCACATACCAAAAGACTACTAATTCACATAGATCAGTATTTCTCTTAATTTCTCTAGGAACAAGCTCCCATGTTTTCTAGGGATGCATACCTTGTCTGTCTCTTCATACAACTAATACATATACAGCATATTGAAATAAAACAGCATATAAAAACCTTCTTGATATTCCAGTTTCAGTAGCAGGGAAGGCAGAAAGAAGCCAGGCTCACTGGAAGATCGAGATTTAATGATTTAACTTGTGAAAAAATATTTATTCCATCCTTCAAAGTTGAAATGGTGAACAAATAGCTACTCTAACTTTAATATAAGCCATCAAGCATGTTTCATACAGTTTTATGTTCTGTGGCTAGAAATAAATGTTGGTAAATTGTTCATAAGTACCAACTAAATACAATGTAGTCTGTTAGCATTCTGTGTAATTTCAGTAATGGACAAGAACAGTTATTTTATAAGGGCCAACTTTCATGCCTTTTTCCTTTGTCTCAGTTTTGTTCTTTATCCTCTGTGTCCTCCCTTGTCTTTCCCTTTACAGTTATAAAGCTGCAGCAGCTGACAAAGGAAATTGCCTTAGACTATAATTCTTTTGTAGTAAGACAGTCTCCAGAGATCAGTAACACAGTAGAACTGAGCATGAACAAGATCTTAATCCTACTCAGTTCCCTACTGCTGCTATAACTCTGAACAAAGTATCACTTGGCAAGAATGAAATCTTTCTCAATTAGCTGTGAGACAAACAGAAAAATTAAGGTGTATCCCAGGTGCCTGAAGACTCAATTATTTTTATTCTTAAAAACAAGGACCTAGAGGGCTTCTGCTCTTGATTTAGTTTGACTGTAAGGAATATCATGTATTTTAGTCAGACAACAAGCAGCATTATCTTGAAAGGTGCCCATTGAAATTTAACAGATGTCTGTAATGTATATCACATATAAAAAATTGCCTTAAAAATCTAAAAGGAAGAATAATCCACTCAGAGTATCAAGAAAAAAGGCAGTATTGGAAAAGTACAGCTATAGATTTTTGAAAGTGTGATGGAAAACACAACAAAGGAATTTGAGAAAACTAGAACTGGAAAAGTGACTTCTGACATCCCTTCCTTAATAACGATGGTTGCTTTGTTTACTCCGCCATTTATAGATGGTCTTGGATGTAGCTGTCTAATCATTAAAAATCACTAACAGAATTTGGTTTTTTTCCATGCATCCTACTGAAGGCCAAACTTCTTTTGCTATTACATAACAAAACCTGCATGTTTCATGTCAGTGGAATGACATTATGCCTATGATTTCTATAGATCATGTATGTAGACAAAACGTATTTCATAAGATCATAGGATATCCTGAATAGGAAGGAACACATAAGAATCATCAAAGCCCAACTCCTGGTCCTGCACAGTACAGTCCCAAGATCACACAGTGTGCCTGAGGAACACTGTACAACTTGAGCTCTGTCAGGCTTGGTGCTGTGACCACTTCCCTGGGGAGCCTGTTCCAGTGCCAACCATCCTCTGGGTGAACAATATTTTTTTTAATGTCCAACCTAGACCTCCTCTGACACAACTTCAGGCCATTCGCTTGGGTCTTGTCACTGGTCACCACACAGAAGACATCAGTGTCTGCCCCTCCTCTTTCCCTCACAAGGAAGCTGTAGACTGTGCTGAGGTCCTCCCTTGGTTTCTTGTGTGAGTTTCTTCTCCCTCAGCTGCTCCTCATGTGGCTTCACTGGCAGGTGAAATGATACCATTGTAGTATGTGGTGCAAACTCTATTGCTCAAGTTTATAGAGTGTAAATAGTCTTTCTGCAAGAGAGAGTTGATCCACAGTGGATAATTTGACAGAGAAGACACAAAACTGTTAAATAATAAATTGAAGGTAGTTCATTGCTGAATCCCCAGGACACGAATTAAATATGTTCTGATTGGAGATTCTTATGTTGACGAAATACACATTTTCTTTCCTAGTGCCAAAGCCTAGTGTCCTCTGTATCTAAATGATATATCTATCCCAAAGCCATGGACTAGTCAGACATTCACATTTCTATGAATATTCCTTAGAGCATGGTAAGTAAAAATACAGTCACATATTTATTCTGTATTTGCTTGATAATCTGGTCTCTATTGAGGAATAGAACAAACTCCTTGACCCAAAATGAAACAAAAACTCTAATGAATATTCCTAGTCATAGCCCAAACAATAATGATGTATTTCCTCATTTCTGATGTCATTACCTGGATGGAAAGTGATTTTGTTTGGTGTCATCTCACCAAAATTCTATGTGGATTTGTCCAAGATTCTGGGAATGAGTAGCAAACTGACATATAGTATGAATGTGAAAGTATTTTCTACGGTGCCTTATAGAATATGTGTTCTACATCAAACACTATTGCTACGAATAGAAACAATATGATTTTGTTCATTTGTGTGACTGTATTACAGGTATAGAAGTCAATAGCTTTTCTTCCATGTGTCATTTACGTGTTGCATTTATGTACCAACTATAAAATAAAAATATGCAGGCAGAGAGCATCCTTTTTTAATTATAGCAGAGTAACACTAGCAGAAGATAATAGGCAGTAATTTGTTTGCAAAGACTAGCACAAATGAGTCCTAGATGATTACTTATAAATAAAATATTTCTCATTAAAAAGTATTGGTGAAGAATCTTGGTCCCAGATACGTCACAGGAAAAAAAATCCTCTTAATTTCACTGAATACAGGATTTTGCTTTTTGATGATTTGTTATTACAATAATTTAATAGCATCTCAAGAGGAGTCTTAAATCTAATTTGTCAGCTTGTCTGCACAGTTTATTTGTTTGCATTGCATTCTGGTATTCTTTGAAGTTAATTTTATTAAATAGTGAAAAATGAAAAAAGCAGCCTTAGCAATATATGAATAATAATTGGGAAAAGGATTTATATCTTCTTGGTTGTTTTCAATTTTATGCATGATACATACTGTATTTTTTTCAAAGAGATTGTCTTCTTACAGTGGATTTTTCAAGACAGAGATGAGTTATGTCATATTTTCTGCGACCACACTGAGAGTATGCAAACTGTGGCACTGGTGGTGTTTTCAGTGTGTGCCTTGGACCCCACTTGCTGAATTGGATTGCTTGCTGTTGTTACTAAATTCTATCACTACTCATTAAATGAGACTTCACTGTTCAAGGCAATAAATACTTCATACTAGTTCTCCTCTTCATCTTCCATCAAGGCATCATAAGGTTGTGTGCCATGACTTGAAAAGTATGTCAGGATCCTCACAAGAAGCTGACGCCACTTGTCTACAAGAGAATCTTTTTTAATATGGTCACAATTTGTGCTTTAAAAGGAATTGACACCTGGTCCACCTATTAAATCTATTTTAGGGCAAACAAAAATTTAAAAAACATCCTATGAATGCTGTATATAGACCTGTAAAATATTCTCTATGATGCAGGTTATGCACAGTTACTGAGGGAAGAACTTGAAGAGAACAGGCTGTTTCTGTCAGCTAAAAGTAGGCCTATGAGTGTTAAGTAACACTGCACCTTCAAACCATTAAGTACTTCTGCTTATGTATCACAATTCCTTAAAACTGATTTCAAAATATTTCATGTGACACACATTTAGGTGTTTGACAATTTAAAAAAAAAAGCCAACATGTTTTACAAATGTACTTATTTGTTAAGAGTCAATATGCATATATGTATATTTGTACAAAATTATAACAGCCTATGTTGACTTTCTGAGGCAATCATTCATCAAATGTTTCTGAAGAACTCTGATATTCAAAACATGAAAAAAACAATGAGTCTGATAGTGGTGTGGATCAGTATTCCCAAGAATACCTATGCCTAATGCAGGAGAATTAGCGTTTAGAATTAGAATTTGGAAGAGTCACCACAGTGAGCACTGTAACACTGAAGTCAGCCTATAGGATCATGAAAGATAACCCACGAAGCTCTCTCTCTCTCATGTGTTAATGTCACTGCTGTACTTGCACATCTGTGTGAAACTGGTGCTCAGGTGAGTGAGTCTGGTGTCTCTTACTTTGGCACTATAAAGTAGCCATTGAAAAAAGGGTAGGTCTGGTCCCTGTTCACTGCTTATGCGTGTTGCAGCAATGAAAATGAGAAGAAGAACCACGTTCAGAACGTATGCAACCAGAGGAATTAATCCAGTGATCCCCAAGATACTTTATTTTAGGAGTGATGTGACTGCGGTCACGACATTCTGCGTCCCTTATCCGTGTGCTGCTCACGCAAAATATACACAGGGCAGCACTTCAAGCTCTTTGGTTAAGGATTAAAGGACAAAGGATTTAAATGGGTCTTACTGGTCATATGATTAACTAATTTACCCATGTTTTGCTATATAAAATTTGAACATCTAGTTCAAGTGGTTTAAGCTACCTGTTACACTTTCATTGTACTATAGTATATTGAAGTAGACACACATCCAGACTCTACCATAACGAACCAGTTCTCCCCATTTTAAACCAGAATGTAAGATTTGTTATTCAGAGATTCTCCAGAAAAAGAAGTAGCCAGGGTGACTAGCTTGAAATACTTTGTATTCCCAACTTTATAACTTAAAGCTCACATTTCCCTATTCTTATTTTTGCAAATGAACATTCGCTCATATGGACAACTTTGAGGGAAAGTGTACACAATTTGTTGAAGATCATTCAAAAGGAGCAGATAATTCTTTCATGTGGGAATCATTTAATGCATTTTCAATAGCATTTCTACTCCTTGCACTTTAAATGAAGAGTATTTAACTGTCTCTGCAGAGACTGCCAGTTCTAGGAGCTTGTTTTAATATCTTGATATTGAAGTGCAGTTTTCTTGGTATTAGTTCTCTCCACACCATAGACCTGATCTTGCAGAGTTCTTAAGAGCCCTTGCTGAGTAGGAGTCTCCAATAAATGTGAATGAAGTGTATTCCTGAGTCATGCCTGAGGTTTGGTGTGACTGTCATTCTCTTTCCTCTCTTTCCTCTGAATGGATATGAAGTGCTTGGCAAAACTGCATGGAAATGTCAAAGTACCTCACTTCTATACATCCTTCATCTTCACTCAAACTTAATCTGACTGGGAACAAGGCCAGGTACCTTGGGACTTTGCCCACACATCTAAGGGTCCTTGTTAATGCTGCATCGCTCTCCTGGCCTCTCCATATATCATCAGAGAAGAGAAAGATGATAGCTCATTGCTTTGATTGTTTTCTCCTGAGATAAAGAGACAATCAGTGCCCTTTACATTTCTCATCCACGAAATGACATACATAAGTAGATTTGCTGTCCCTGCAGAAAGGCAGTGGTCTTGATCTTCTGACAAGATTTGTTGAATTTGTAGATCTGTAAAAAAAAAGGAGTTTACAAAGCAGGTAGGAATATAGCTGCCTGAATGACTTTAGGTACTGGATTGTTTTGCTTTGTTTTGTTTTTACCTCACTATTTGTACAATATAAGTAAGCATCGTTGATCAAACAATGTCAAATGAATTTCACACGCATGGAAATTAGGGAAGCTGTTCTATTTTCTGTAGCACAGATTGGTGGGCTCAGGAGGACAACATTTGAAAAAAATAGGATATATTTTCATATAAACTGCTGAACTCTTCTAATTTCTGTGAAACAGAATATCCTTAACTCTATTTATGGCAGACGAGGGCTCACCTTTCACATATACACAGAAAACAAAAGTGGTGCTGAGATTAGGGTTCCTTTTTTTTTTTTAATCTAGACAGGGAAATTCTGTAGAGACAATTTTGGAGAAAAATTCTAGCACTTGCTTTGTGTATGGACAGCACAGTTAAGTTGCTGTCCTTGTGTTTTCTTTTCTCATCAGGTTGCTAAGACAAACACAACAAACTTTATTCAGCTTGGTGCAGGGTAGAGATTTTTGCCAGTCTTTGGCATAAAGAGACCAACACATCCTGAAACAAAGGGGCCTGCATAGATTTAGGACACTTAAAATTTTGACCTCCCCCATTTAATTTCCACTAGATCATTCAGAGCTAAAGACTAAGGGCAGAAATGGATGTGTCTTCCTACACCACTGAGAGGAAGTAATTTACAAACCCTTAGGCAGAAGGGTTTCCTTAAGTTTCTGTGTTGTCCGATGCCTGTGAAATTAATGCTCATCAAAGTAGTAGCACCATATAAGTGATTATGACCTCCTAATTATGTGAAACATTATTGGAATCACAATGAAAAGTTTTAACAATCCAAAATATCTGGAGGAGAGGGATGTCTTTTTAAATGAGGTTGAAAAGACAACAAAAATATCTCCTTTCAATTTTTAAGCAAAGTAGTTTAAAATCGTTTTTTCTAAACATAAATCCACACTAGATATAATTTTAAAGAGATGTTTTCTAGATACCTCTAAATTTTATTAATTGTATATTTGTTTTGTAAAGCATTATGTCTTTTTCAACAAGACACGACACAATTCATAATACATTTACTTGAAAGGCCACTGATACAATTAGAATTAATGATTTGTCAAATTCCTCACTAGACCTCTCATAAATAAAATCAAAATATGTTCTCAGTAAAGAGCTTTCTTTTTTATTATTTTATCCTTTAAAAATAGATATTTGTTTTTAGTATGGTATGCCCTTTATGTCAGTACTAGATATTTTTAGTGTAGAAAGAAGGGGTTTGTATGTCAGATCAACACTTCAGATAGAGTAGGGAATCCACAGATAATCTGTGGAAAAAATCCTTTTCTTTTTTGTTTAATCAGTATTAAATATAGATAAAGGAGTTTCAGGGTAAATTTCACAAATTTAGTCTGACAAGTGTTATTCAAGCACTACCAAAGTATAATGTATCCATATCATTCAAGGAACATCTGACCACAGAACACTACTTTTATTTAATTATGTACCATAGAGGTGTTAAAACTTTCCTCGGAAGGAGATCAGCTATTTCTAATACAATTTTCAGCTATAACTACATTGACTTGCTTGTGTATGATTTTTTATATTTTGGTTTGGTTTTTCTTTTCCCTTTAGGCTGTGCTTTGGAGGTACAAGTTTTCCCAGCTCAAAGGTTCTTCAGATGATGGGAAGAGCAAAATCAAATTTTTGTTCCAAAACCAAGATACTAAACAAATTGAAGCAAAGGTAAAAACAATACATTGTTTGTACAAAGGCAATATACAATTTTCAAAGCAGCTAGGGGAGCGGGGAATTATAATAAACTAAGTTACTTGGAAATATTAGGTTAATGCTCAAAGAGTGCAAAGAAAATAAAGGAAATTGAAGAGAACTGAACAAACTACTTTTTATCGAGTTAAAAGTCTTTTGAAAGGTGTAGTAAGATTTAAAAAATAATAAAATACAGGACTTATGCTACATACAGGTTTAGGCATGTTTTCCAAATCTTCTCTTTGTCATTTTGATAAAGCTATCTGAGAGCTTGAGTACCCTGTTTTTCAGGTTATAATTGTATCATGAAGAAATGGTGGAAAATATATCCTTAAGTCAACCTGGGAACAAAACTCAGCAAAGGTTGAAAATCTGTTTTTATTTGTCAGAGAAAAAAAATGTTTGGGTTAAATACATATTTCCCAACAAGACTGAAGCTTTGTGTCTGTGTCTAATGCAAAATCATGAAGGTTGTATTTCCAGCTGTGCATTTGATTCAAGAGTTAATTCATGAAAACAGTAGCTGTGAGAGATTTAAGCTTACTTCAATTTATGTCTTTTGAGAATAATGGCATTTACTATCCCAATGAGTGTGAGAAGTGATCTCTCCAGGTCTGTGATGGTTGGAACTGCCTTACAGTCTGGGTCAGTTATTTTTTTTTAGTGTACACCTAAAAACTATTTTCTTGTAGGTGTCTAAGCTTTGCTTTGAAAGCATTTACTATACTGTTTTTCCTGACTGTGTTAGAGACAAAATTGCTGAATGAATGTGATAATAATATGGTTACATGAGCAAAAAAGAAATGGTTAAATAAATTGTCTCTAAGTGCAAAATACCTAGAGTATTATAAAATATGTAAAAAAAAATGCATTGTTTTGGGGATAGTTATGTGTTGAAATGCCAATAGCTACATTAAGCATCTTCCTCTATGTCTCTTTTTGCTTGATGTTAGTTTTTTTCTACTCAGCAGCTATGTACTTGATTTTGAGTGTTTTACTCAATAAAATAAAGGTATGTAAAAGTTCCCATTAAATCAATGGCAATAAAATGTGGGGACCATGGTTTTGATACCTTCGTGTTTTGCTGCAGCTCAAAAATAAATATTTTCTTACTTCTGATTTCCTTCAGAAATAAGAAAGTAGTTCAGTAGTACAGAACTTTTTTTCAGCTCTAATAAGACAATACAGTTTAACCTAAAGTCATAAAGATGATTTTCTCTTAAGGAAGTAATTTTCAAATTTTATCCTGCTCTTATGTACAGATGAAGGATGAAAGTCATCATTATTTTTCTAATATCTATCTGCTATTGCTGACATATTAACACATGATTTTAGCACTAACAAAAATTCATAGGCACCCAAGAATGGCACACTGTTGAGGTGTCTGGGGATTTGGGGGGTTTTGGCTTTGTTGGTTTTAGTTTTTTAACTGGTAAAACTAGAATGTATTTTTAATACTGAGTTACATTTTTTTAAAAATAAAACCAAAGAATAAAATCTGGATTTTGAAAAAAAAATAGGGTTTTTTTTCCTTGTTTTAAATTGTATATGTCATATAAATCACTTAGAGATACATAAGTATGTTGGACATACATAAACCTTAGAGTTATCCTGGTGCCTTCATTGTAGCTGTTCTTATTTCCACTCAAATTGAGTTCTAGAAAATTCTGCCAAACTTTTATGAAGGTAGAAATACTATTTACACCTTATGAAGCCAGAGTATTATACCAACCTGCTACCATTCTTATGAATATGCTGTCATGTTCCCTAGTTTCCTATAAATTTAAACTTTCACATTACTCAATTTGGAAATAAAATTCTGTAAATTTTAATTAATTTTCTTGGTGATCAAAGCATATCAACCATATGCAAAGATGTCAGGTTATATTCTCTTTGGAAGGTACTGTGGCATTTATAAGGAGCACTTCTATCTATTCCAGTTTTTTTACATATTAAGTATGTTGCGTAGTCTAAGAAATGTAGATAAATGTGTCTGTAAAATTAATATGAAGGTTCTTGGGTCATATATTTTCAGCACTGGTTGGCTTACAATTTTGTGGATAACTCCCTTTTGGATACTTTAAACCTTTATAGATTTAAAGCACTGTTCATCATCAGGAGAGGTGGAACAGTCTAGTCTATTTTTTTGCTTTACATTACTGAGTTAGAGGTATAGCTATTTGCAGAACTGTTGAGTCATTAGGAAATGTTAATCAGATTTTCAGAAATATTTGTAATGCCAGATTTCATGAATACTGTATGCAGGCTTCATTTGAAATCAGAGAATGGAAATTTTGTAAAACATCTGTTAAAGGTTGTGATGAATATTCATGCCACAGCTATCATCACCTGTTTAAATGCAGCCCTGTTTTGCAGCTGGGCTGGAGATGCACTGTTGAAACATTTTCTTTGTGATTCTGTTCTTTTTTATGGAGTTGTAATACATGGAGAATAATCAGAATGTAGTGAAAGGAGAACTCAGCAGAGAATAAAACAAAAACTTTGAGGAGCCATTGCACCAATGTATTAGGTCTCTTCACTTATTCATTCTGTTATGAAAGCCAATCCAATTCCAATTAAAAAATAGAATTTCATTAATTGAAGAATTAAAGGACAGAAATTTAGGCAAAAACCAACAATCGGAAGCACAGTGCTGATGCCCGGGATCGACACTGGGTGAACCAGTTACAGCCTCTGGAGCACTGTAACCCCCTCGTTCACGAATTGGCCCTTTTTGGGGTCCTTGTTTTATACAGTTTATTTAGCCAGCAGCAGAGGATTTCCCCACAGTTCTCTGTATTCGGGGTGGTTTTTTCAAATTCATCTCTGTCCTCCGGCCTGCTGAATGGGGTTTCCTCGCAAAAGGATGAGTGTTAATTTCTTTCCTCCAGTTGTATGAATGGGATATGAAGTTCTGAATGGAAAAGTGTCCCCCTGATTGTATCTCTGGTGATGTTTGGGCGTTTCACAGTTCTGCTGCCCCTGGAGGACTGATTTTGATCTTGATTTGCCTTTCATTCTGATGTCAATAGTGGGCTCCCGATTCCCAGCAAGGCATTGTCCTTCTCTGAATGTGGCCCCTGGGTATTGCCCGTCCTTAGATTAGTTGGTTTCATGCTCGACCTCAGCTAATATTTTATTTTACAGAACATACTTACATTTTGCATATACCAAAACCATGAATTAATATACCATATTTATTACAATTCCCAAGCAGCAATGTGGAAGCAGGGCATAGCAGGTAACTTTCCGGACACCAGAAACACTGTTTTCAGTTTTGGGCCACTCACTAAAAGAAAGAGATTAAGGGGGTGGAGTGAGTCCAGAAAAGGGCAGCAGAGCTGGTGAAGGGTCTGAAACACAACTCTGATGAGGATCAACTGATGGAGCTGGGGTTGTCCAGCCTGGAGAAAAGAGGGCTCAGGAGTAATCTCATTGCTCTCTGCAACTGCTGAAAGGAGATTGTAGCCAGGTGAGGTCAGCCTGTTCTCATACATAAAAAGCAGTCAGACAAGATGAAATGGCCTCAAGTTGTTTCAGGGGAGGTATAGGTTGGATATTAGCAAAAATATCTGCACCAGAAGGGTTGTCAATCATTGTAACAGGCTGCTCGGGGAAGTGGTGGAATCACCATCCTCACAGGGATGGTGTAGATATGTAGACTGACACTTCAGGATATGGTTTAGTAGTGGAATTGGCAGTGCTGGATTGACTATTGAACTTGATAAACAACCTTTCCAAGATTCTGTGCTTCTATATATTACCTTCACAGAAAAATATGAGTTATCAAAATACAAATTCTTCCTTCTCTTCCTTCATTTATAATGCAGAACATTTTGTGTGTCTCATGTTTTCCCAGATGTGTGATTATGGCATGTTGAAGCTGTGTGATAATACCCTTTAGAACACTTATTCATGATCTGTAGAATCAAAAATGTTAAAATGCTCAGCTATTGAATTTTGATCCAAACTTAGATAAATTTGTTGCTATTCTAGAAATATCTATATACAAGTGTTTGAAGTTATAGATATACATTGCTTGGGAAAAAAAATAGGTCTGCATCAACATTTTAAATTTTAGCCATATATCTTCATAATTGTCCTGCATCTCTTCTGTGTTCTGGTGGAATATACAGAAATATCAGTATTAATGTTAGAAAAATCTAGGAAAAATACATTTTGGGATAAAGTCGAGTACCACATACATTCATCAGTTAGGCTGTTTTGTTTTTGAGAAAAAAACACTTTCCACCAGGGTTTATATTCCTTTGTGAAAGAAAGTCCTTCACTGACACTGAAGAGTTAATATTTTTTATAATATTGTCAAAATTTTTTATAATCCACTTCATGCCTGTCTTAAAAAATTCAAAATGGCATACTTTGAAACATACAGCATGTGCTATGGATTTAGTTACATTTTATCTTATTTCCCAGTATAGTTCTTTTCAACTTTAAAATAATTTTAGGTATTTAAACATTTCAAATACTGCCTTTTTTTTTCTGTACAGACATTGTACTCATTCTTTTGTTTGTCTTCTCTCTAAGTTAAATCGTGTTACTATGAAGATATATAAAGCAGAATAAAAGAAGTGTTTCCTCATGGATTTAAGCAGTTCAAGTCTAAAAATCTGAGCAATAATTACCATAGGTCACATCAGTGGGTCTATGGCAGGGTGCCTTAAAGCAAACACCTAACTTAAAAGGTATATGTGGCAAGGTCTAAGTGGTTTCTGACAAGAAAACCACTTAAGGTCAACATTAATCACTGATAGCCCCATAGACATTCCAATCTGTAGGTTATTTCCCAGCTGTCACTCAGCAGGAGATATTGCACAAGTTTCCTCAGTGAGACAAAATTTTTATGAGTGAGAGCTACAAAATAGAGCTGTCAGCTTGACAGAATGTGGAGCCAATGTGTTCCTGTATTTCTCCTTACTGAGCTGTTTAGCTTGGGTTAAAAAAACCAAACAAACAAAAAACCCCAAAACCTAAACACAGAAGGGCAAAGCGTTCTCTGCATATGAAAGGCCCCAAAGGGATTCAGTTAGACCTTCCTATCTAGTTACTTATCTGTTCACCTGTTTGTTTAGCTGTAGTTTAATGAGTGTCTCAATAGTATCACAGCAGCTTCCAGAGGTGATACACAATCTAAGTTCCTGTTTTGAGACATAAGCATATGCCTCCAAACATAGGAGTAAGTGATATGTATAAAAATCAGCATTTTATTACTTTATTGAATTTTCACCAAACCAGAAACTGAGGATCTGTGTGCTTGGTAAAACATGTATGACTCAAAAAGCTACACTCCAGTCTGTGCTTTCACTTCCCCCAACTTGCAGCATAACAGTTCTCTCAGAAGAACTCAGGCAAGGCCACACCGCTGTGCTGCATCAGGTGAGCTTTTGTTCATAGATTGGCTGAACTCCTAAGATGAGCAGTACAGAACTGAAATGGGTACAAAAATAAGTTTATCGAGATGAAGGTCCAGTCAACTGTCTTCATCTATTTGAATATGGAAAACCAAAGAAGGCACAGATATGCTATCAGCCAAGGAAGAAGTTTAACTTCAAGGCTTTTGCATTAATCTCATTATTAATTAATACTACCTTAGTATTAATTAATGCCAGTTAATTGGCACTTGAAATTATCTTGTATAGAAATCTAATCTAAATATCCTGAATGACTACTGATCACATTACTGTGAACAAAATAACCTACTTAGTACTGTTGCAAAGCGACTTGATGGGTGCTTGCATCATTTTCCAGCCTGACATTTCTGTTCTTTTCAAGGCTGTTCTTTAAAATGCAACTTTGAATTAATCCTTAAGAGTTTTTCTGTGAGCATCACAGTGCTCTTCACATTTAGATATAATCTTTAAATGGTTATAAGTATGCATCCATAAGATTTTTATAGCGTGATTGCTCAGTCGCAGTTACTGAATTTTTGAGTTCAGATTTCTGACTTGTGTTGGTTTGTGTTGTTCAGTTTTTAGTTTCCTCATGTCTTGCACATGGATTGTATGTCTCATATCTATTTTAGATCAGATTCTATGCAAATATAGAGACCATGTAACTCTACTTTTGATGAACAAATTTCTCAAATAAGCAGTTTATATATGGATGAAAGAGAAGATTTTTATAAAATATAACATGGGTACTTCGAAACATACAATTGTTGGATTTTGTAAATGTATAATTTCTATAGCCGTACATAATATATGTATAATACAGTGCAATAACAGATTGCTGGGGCTTGTTTGTTTTCTTTTGGGGAAACTCTCTGTCTTCTCTTTCCTCTCTGTCTTTTCAATCCAGATTTCCTTTGGCTGCTAGAATTCTAATATATTTCTGAGCTTCTCAATGACTGCATCTTTCTCACATGCCTTTTTGCCCACTGATATTGTCCTCAGCAGGAACTGCAAGTGTTCAGGTCAATAATCTGGAAGTGCCTGGTATAGTGACAGCAATGAAGGGTGAGAGCAGTTTAAACAAGAGGTAGCTTAGAAAGACAATTTGAGGACCAGAGGGGACACTGATATTCCTGGGAGAGTAGGATCTTAGGTGAGGTGCACAGGAAAAAGTCTGGAAACTGTAATAGTAGTAAATTGTCTACTTGTGTGTGGAGAAGTAGGTGTGACTTAAATTAGGATTTTTTTGCTTTTTGGAGGACTCAGAGCATGTGACTTTCCCTACTAGTACCAACTTCAATGACTTAACAGCATATTTTTTCAGGTTTCTCAGGTTTTGTCTGTTCACTTGAAACTTCATCTGGACTATGTGTGCAATATATCCTATCCTGCCTAGAGGAAAGAGTATTCAGACAAAAGTATGGCTGAGGACAGTGTGTACAGAAACAACCAGGGTGGCTGGGGGTGCACATGGGTTCCCCTCTGTCTGCTGGCAGTAGTGTGGACCTGGAGACACCTAAAAGTGCAAGTTCCCAGCAGAAGTGAGGGCATGTTTTGTCTGTCAGCAGTTCTGCATGGAGTTGTATCTGTTTGTTAAGGTTTCTTGTGATTAGGCTAATCTGCCTGAAAAGTGTTGTTCCTGATAGATCCCGTTCCCATCAATCAGGCTGCTGGGAACGGAGGTGCAGCCATTAATCAGACCCGCGTGTACTTGCCACATACCAGTCAGCCTACTGTGCTTCACACTGCTTTAATTTCCAGTTAAAAATGCATGTCTTCATCGAAATAGCAGTAGTGTTTCATTGCAAATAACAACCGAGCAGTTGCTGACTTCTCAGTGCTCTTCTTTGCAGTCAAAGTAATTTCCATGTTGTGTCATTGCTATTGATAATAGTTAGCAAGTGGGACCTTCAGAGGCCCTTCTGTTGCCTCACCCTTTTCCCTTGATGGTCAGTTGAGCAGTGCATATTCCTGATGTGTTACTATTGCAGAAACACCTGTGATAATTCTTGGTAATAATTATCCTCATGCACTGTGAAAATTCAGTTCAGTGTCCAGTAGCTGTAATTATGATAGTGCCAACGTTCGGCTTGTAGCGTTACCTAATTGACTTGAACAATTCTCAAACTGTAGCATTTGTTTTTATATGGTTATCTTGTTGAGACACAGGGAGAAATGTAGATAACACGTGCAATTGATATTAAAATATTTTATGGTTCCACTAAATATTTATTCCCTTAAGTGTCAGGTGTTTTTTTTATAGTACTAAAAGGGTAAATAAACATATTAATAAAGTGAAGTTAACTGAAAACTAACCTAATTCCAATGACTTATAGCTGTTTTGAAATAGCTTCCATAATTCTTTGTTTTCTCATCTTTGAATGTGCCCTGATTTCTTATTTATGATAAATTTTCTTATTTTGAAATTGGAGGGAGGAAAAAATCCACTTTGTCAGAGTGATAAAATTACCTTTCTCTCTTGATTTAAAACTGAGATTGTATTTCTATATAGACACAGCTGGCAGGTGTGAAACTTGGCATAAATTTTATCTCCTTTATTGGGAATTGGTCGTCAAGGGAGTTTAAAGAATCTCATGGGATGTTATCAGTTTATTTCTGAGCATGTCTGAAGGACATCTGCTGAGGCTGTAGGAGACCTGAACAAAGCTTCACCCACTCAGTGCAGCACTGGACACTCTGAACATCCAGCTGTCTGCTTTCACACTGTTGTCCCTCACCCATGAGGGATTTGTGAATGTCTCCATGTATTCCAGGAAAACTCAAGAGGCAGAAAATCACAGTCTGATGTAACTTTGAGAGATTTAGCAATTTTTGTTGAATTTACAACATTTTCAATATTCTCCTATACAAAAGAGCAAAACCCTGCAATAACCTACACTATGTAACCTAGAAATATCGATGCTAGAGAGAAAGACAAGTAGAATATACCACAGATATAAATTATTGGCTTCATGTCACAGTGAAAAAATCTGTATGGGCAGTGAATCAAAAGATGTAAAATCTGTACTATTTTCCCTAGACTTGTATGTATAGAAGTACTTGAGTAATTGCTTTCAAATGCAACAGATATTTATTAATTTAATACCAGCTTCAAAAACACATACTGAAGATAACCTAAAAAAATTGATCAGATAAAGTCAATCAGACCTAAAGGAGCAAATTTATATATGTAATAAAATGTAGTTTTTATTTGTTTCCTCTCCAGTGGAGTCTAAAAAAGTCCCAGCTAGTCTAATCACATGCTGAGTGGGCTATAAAGAAATGTCAATTAAAACAGAAAAATAAGGAAATTTGTATAATATTCCTAATATATTTAAACATGGAGTATGTTCCATTTTTTGGCCCAATAACACATCCAAATTATCACTACGTGATAGTAGCACAGTTTGGAAATATGTCCTCTCTTTTTTAATATATATATTAAAGAATCAGGTAATAAAATAGCTGTTTCATAGTGTTATTTATTAGCTGATTAATAGTGTGAGAAGACATGATGAACAAATGTAATATATGTGGAACTCAATGTTATTAAATTTTGTGGGTACTTTGTTTAAATAGTAGTAGTCCAGAGGTGTGCAGACTGTTACAGCACAGCCATAAAGTTTCTATCTAAATGAACCTGCAAAAGAGCCAGATTTGCATTAACCTGAGGCAAAATAAACATTATATAGTGTCACTTTATTTCCCCTTTAGCTAGTAGGATCTCATATTCCTGTGGAGGCACTTGATCCAGAAATTTGTCCACCTTAGCCTCCAAGCAATTATTTACAGGATGTTCCGTTTTCCATGTCCAAGTCCCTCTAATGGAGAATTGTAAGGCACATTAGCAGAATTACCTCAATCTATTAGAATTATTGCCGTTGGAATAGCGGTTCATTCCTGGTTACGTGTTTGCGGGGTGTTCTTCTGTTTCATGTTTAACCTCTTTTTTTTTTTTTTCACTTCCAGGAGCTGGAGTTTTCTAACCTGTTTGCAGTCCTTCACTGTATTCACTCATTCTTTGCAGCCAAAGTGGCTTGTTTGGACCCTTTGTTTGTAGGCAGCCAAGCCACAGCTTCTGCTGCTCCCACAACTTCTGGTACTGGCAAATTAAAGTATACTACTTGACATCCCCATGACTGCACTGCCACTGAACAAAGAGACATAAAAATGTAAAAATATTCATAAGATTTAGACCTTTGGTGAACCATGTATGTGGAAACCAATCCTGGAGGCAAGACATCTTGCAGCATCAGCAGATAAATGGTCACGTGGGATCCTAATTTCATCTCGGTTCTGCAAGACATCAGTAAATAATCCTAGTCAAAACCCCAGAATAGGATGGATATGCTTTTAGTATTATCTGTTTGTACTTACATAGTGCTTTAAGCAACATTGGAAGCAAAGGAATAAATGGCGAAATGAAGCACTTGAGTATTTAATAAAATTTTCAAATTGCTGTAATAATACACAAATAGAATTGTCATTTTCCTCTTTTCAGATGTTTTTATGACAATATACTAAACTCTGAGTATGAACATAATGCCCTATCATTATATTATTAAATGAGAGCGAGCATATAGTACATGGTGACAAAGGAGATAAGCATGAAAAGGCATTTGTGTAAGTACCTCCTCAAATAAGAAAGCACTTTAAGCACTGTTGTAAATCCATGCTTGTGTTCATACATGGGGTCATGCCACTTTTTCCATTGTATTCTCTTCATCTAACAGTAACATAAACATATAGCCATACAGCAAACATATAGCCATACTGATCTGATACATTAAAAATAAAACAAAACAAACAAGGCACAAAAAGAAAAAAACACTTTTTCATGGATGAGCCCCTCTTCTTTAAGTGGAAATAATGGCATATGAATTTAATTTTAATTATAAATTAAGTGCAAGTACACTAAATGTTGTGTCATCTATTTATTTCTTCCCCTTTTTGTTAGGAATTACATACCGTAAATCTAACAGTCTTTGTTGATAAGATTGTGAAATTGTTTCAGACAACCCACCTGACACATTGTTTCCATGGTTAACCTTGATTTCACATCATAGGTAGCACTTATGTTCCATTTAAACTCTCAACAAATAGACATTTTACATTATGCTTGAAAAATTATTTACCCTTTGAATTTTTAATAAGTTATTTTTAATATATAGATATTGATAGTAAAATACAGGAATAAATTGAATAATCTATAAAGAATACATTACAGAATGCATAATTTCTTTGGTGTTTAAGACCATTACATCACTCTGGGTCAAGTACTAGTTTCAGAGTATCATTTAAAGGTGAAATATAAAGGACTTTCAAACGTAAAATTAATAACTTTGTTTAATTGCAATTTTATAATATAATTTAATTTTGCATTTTGACACACCCCAGTGGAGATGATGGAAAAAAGGTGAAAAATTTCAGTAGTAGTTTTTGGGGTTTCTATTTATTGTTTTGAAATCAAAACTACCTTTTTTTTCCCCCTGCCACTTATACTTGTTAGTAGCACTCATGAGATAGGGCCACTGCCTTGCTTAGCAGAAAAACTAATTCTATCACATCTTTTTCTATGTGTTAGGATGATTAATATTTCAAAAGAGAAGACAGAGGAGAGCTTATCCAAACAGGAATAATTCAAAATGCAAGGCAGGGACAAAAGACAAATGAAATGTAGGAGCAAATCATCTCTGGGTTTTTTGCTTTGCATTAGAAATATTTGGATTTACACGTGTGAGAGCAACGTTATTTTGAAGTATAGCTAATCTAATTTGATACTAGTTCCAAATAATCTGAAAATATTTGGGGGAGAGGACTTTCTAATGTCTTTTGGTACACACCTACTTCCTATTAGTACACCTTCAAGGGCTACACATTTATTTTCCATCCTAAATTCAGTGGAGTGATGTAATAATCCCACTATTAAATACTCTAAGTGGCATCAAAATCCAATGTTTTCATAGACATCACCATGAACTTTTTAATAAGAATTGCTCCCAAATAAGGGGTCACATCTGAAGGACAGGTAAAATGGCTGTCCATAGGATGTTGAGCTTGGGACACAAACCCAGATGTTTTGAATCTAAAGCTGTAACAGTTTAGGAAGTTTAACAATGGTAACTCGTGCACTGCCCTTGTCTCGAAATCATATACTGGAAACACAGATTTTGGCAGAGTGTTGACAGTGCTGAAAAGAGAAGCCTGGTCTCTTTTAATGACAGTTCTCAGTGCTCCCAAATAATCTCCTCCATTTCAGTGCATTGCTGTGGCATTCATGTGTCACAGGAGTGGCCATGTGCTGCCACCTCTGTTGGCAATAGCAGAATCTGGAACTGGTCAGCTGTCAGTTCAGTGTTTTTCCTTCAACAGTTCATGTGATGTGCAGTTGCATCACTGACTCTGAGGGATGTTTAAGAGACATGCTTAAATGAGCATAACTTTTACCCAAACCAGCACAAAGTACGTCACTGCAAATTTCTGTAGATGAAAGAATTGCATTATATGAAAGCCCCCCACCAAGAAGTTAAACAAGAATGCTCATTGTGCAGAAGGGAGTTGGTGACATGAACTTTTGGGACTCTACCAGGGTATCCTGAAGATCTCTGTCAAGAATTCTGTTTGTAGAACACCTGCATTCATCACTGAGACTTTTGCAACTGGGCATTAAATACAGTACATTTAAGAAACACATTAGCCTGATAATAGCTATTTGTTGTTGTTGTTTTTCTAAGGAGGTAAACTGGTGGGGCTTCATAAATACTTTTATTTTCAAGAAGAAAAGTGTTGATGAGAGAATATAGGATATTATAGTTTTGACTGCAGGTCAGTGTTGATTTGTAAATGCAGCAGGCATTTGTGCAGTGACCTCACAGAATATTCAGAGGTGCCTCTGCATCCAACCTTGCCCTTGTAGAGCAACTTGGTCAGTCTTGAACCAAAGAGGCAAAATTTTAAATTCTGTGTTATAACTAATCCTGAAATACTAAAATAAAATTTAAAAACATATTAAATGGCTACATTTTGCATTTAAATACCCACATTTAAAGCATAGTGAACTCCATATGCATATGTCAAAACTCAGGCTTTATATTGCAGTCCGTAATTTCATACATAACATATAATGAATACAAGTATATTGTAAGTCAGCACAGCCCACTGACAATGAAAAAACAGAGTTATAATGAGCCATCAGCTTTTGCTAAAAATCTGTATGCAAGTGAAAGCAAATATTTTAACAAGAAAGAGTAAACAAACCAATCCATGGCATAATATGTAATTTGTTCTCTCTATGTCATGATATTTTCAAGTAAGTTTAATAAAGAAAATTCTTTATAGTACTGTGCCTATTGAAATGATGTTATATGGTATACCAAAAATATGTACTCTTAAGTATAACTAAATATATTTGCATTGATTTGGTTTGCTTTATGATGGGAATTTTAGATTATCTGATCTTCACAGAACTAATTATATACTAGGTTATAGGGTTAGCATAATTTTATTATGGAAGTGTTACCACTTTGAATACATTTGTTTTCATCAGTAAATGAATATGTTTCAGTTTCTACATTCTTTTAAAAATAACAGTTACACATTTTCAAGAGAGCTTTGCATTCCAGTAGCACAAAGGCACCTTTGAAATAAAAATCAGCATATTTTTTAGCTGTTGGCCATTTTATTATGTTAATTAAGTGTATCAAGAACTTTGTGGAGAAAAGCTAGTTTAAGTGGGCTATTTTTTTAAACCAGGCATTTAAAGTTTTGTCTATTCAAACTAGAATTCTTAAGATGCAAACCAATAATATACAGTATCAATATGCTTTGAGAAAAGAATAATGGAAAATCATGTTTTCTAAATTAGTTCTTGATTCCACAAAAAATATATTTATTTATTTTAAATGTGGAGACTTATCAGAACACCTCAAAGTTCACAGTTAAACATGTAGTTGTCAACACTGCAGCCTGTTACTTTAAATGTGATTTGGTTTATTCAATGCCTTAAGATGTTTCTTCTATCAGATGAAATGTTTGAAAAGGCTTGAGATTTTGAGAATGTACAACTCTCTCCCTTAGAAATTCAGATCAGTTTTCATTCTTTCTTAGCAATTCCAAGAAAGCTTTTGGAAATTTTATTAACATTGAAAACACTAAGCCCTGCATTTCACTTTCTATTTCTTTATGTGGTGGTTTGGTCTCTGAAAAAGTCTAGTGTCTGAAAAAAGGTTGAAGCTGATTTTAAAAAGTTCTGTCTCAGACAGTTATGAGTCTGAGCTTAAGACTCACACCTCTGGCTGGTTCAGTATGATGGGAAACAGGAAAGACTCACTCAAGTTCCCAAAGTTTAAGTACTTGTCGTAGATGCCTGAGGTTGCACTTTGGGCACTTCAAAAGGGAAACACAAGGTGGTAATATAGCTTAAGATCTCTGAAGGTGCACATGTATGTATGTGTCTCTCACTCTGTTTCTCTAAGGAACTAGAGGTGCTTCTACTTTAGTGTTTTCATTTTATCGGGGATGTGCTTTCTAAGCCAGGCTCTGCCTGCAGCCATTCATGCAATTCTTCTTATCACAGAGTGGTCATCAAGCACATGAGCTGCTTCTTTCAGGATGACACTAAGCAAGCATCCCAGTTCCAGGTCCCAATGGGCTTTCAGACCATGCAGCCCAGCTGAAATGAGTCCAGAGGAAAAAGCCCTCTGAGATGCTCTCATCAGGACTGCCAGGTCCTAGCGCCAGCCACTGCTGTGGTGGCTGCTGCTCATGCACCATGAGGAAAACGCTAAAAATCTGGGCTTCACAGAGCAGCCCCCTGGAGCTTAGTGCCTGAAGGGGGATGCTGTGCTGCAGCAAGGGGCAGAATGAATCTGAAAAAGGCTGATGCTGCCCAGGCAGATTATTCTGCATCACTTTTTCCCTCACCACACCAGAACAGTATTGGCTGCTATCAAGCTACCCCATGCTGGTCAGCCTCTCCCTGCTGCCTCTTTCATCTGCCACAACCACACACCTTAGTATTCCCTCTGGGGTCCCCAAGCACAGTTCCATGTTCCCTCACTCCCGTTGCTGAGAGAGACACAAAAACTGAGAGAGACACAAAATTGTACTCAGTTACATAATGGAGCCTCTGAACCTGGTACACGGCCAGGGGACAGTGTTAAGGATTACGACAAGAGCATAAGAGTGCTTGAGTGTGTGATTAACTTTCAGGTTATAGCTAATAAAGTCATCTGTGCTTAAGTGCTTTTCTGACTTGGAGAGTTGTAAAGTGGAATTATTTTATTTCCCTGGAATAAGTTCTATAATGTCAACACATTTCTACTTGCTTGGCTCAATTTTCAGGAAGTTTAACAGGGAGAGTGGTTCATATCCTCCTGGAGTCATAAAGAAAAGCATTAGAATACTAGAATAAAAAGAAATTTCTGTTCAGATTCTGTATATTATTACAGTACATTGCATAATCTATTGAAAGATATTGAACAATGTAAAAACAAATGCTTTCATTTATATTTCCTTGTCAGTTTTTTCCATGCCTTCCACTTTCAACAACTTTCTCCACAGGAATCCTAGCTATCTGTTATTGAAATTATTTTGTTATTCAGTATATACTAATATATAATGCTGTGTGTATGTATGCGTGTGGGGATGGGTGTGTGTGTCTGCATGTGTCTATATATTAGTATATACTAATGGAATATATTCAGTATATATTAATGAAAGTTACTTATTAGGCACAACTGTAAAACAGAAGCATACATCCATGAAGCTTTATATTTAAAAAACTTACAATACTATAAAGAAACATATGTATATTAGTTGAAGAAATGGCTATTTTTGCAGGGTATGCACAATCTGGATATATGATAATAAATTGATAAACATTAACAAATTTATTGTTTCATACCTCCAGGAACTTAGGGGTTTTTTTAATTATTCTTATCCCTTTAGCATATTTGCAATATATGTCATAAATTTTAATTTGTTATGGATTAAAATGACTGAAAAATGTAATAGAAAGTGCTATATATTTTATAAATATTAAAAAATAAGAAAAGCTATTAAAATTATTTATTTCATTTTTAGTTAGGGTTTTGTGATTGTTTGTAATATGTATTTGTGACAAGCATAAGTCACCTAGTTGTTTGAGCTCATTAATGTACCACTAATAAAATGCTATCTTCTGTTTTGTTTTTGTTATGCTTCTTTTTGTAATGGAACATAGCAGAAAAAATAGAAAATAAATACTTTTTTAACTAATCTTTTGCATTCAGTCATACAGTGTATGAGTTTTATATTGTTGAAAGCCAAGCCTGGGAAATCAAGAATGTATTTGAAGAACCTGGGGTTGTAAAATTATTTCCCAATGACTGTTTATTTAATAGAAATAATGATCATTCCTTACGTGTATGATCATTTCTACAAGGTCTGTCACCCCCTTAATGTCTGACTAGGATTTTGGAAATATCCCACTCTCACCTGGCTATGAAGCTCAACCTACAGCTATCACACAGCCACCAGATTATTTTACCATTGACATTTAGGTGTTTGGTTGGAATTAACCTAGGCCAGATATTGCAGTGCCTGAAGGTATTTTTGGTATATCTTTGAAACCAAACAGTTTTCAAATGGTGCAGCAAATACTAGAGCAAAAAAGACTTGGATGAGTTTAATTTTGTCTTTTTCCTGACTGAGGGAAGAGATGCTGGAAGATGGAGAGTTCCTGCTTTTATTAAGGCAACTTTGTACATTTTCACAATTTAGGCTGGGAGTCTGCAGTGCACATCTCACATACACATTTTTGTTACCCTTTTTGTGCTCCCAGTGTGGGAAAGCCAGGTAAGCTCCCTTACAGGAGTGTTGCTGTCACCTTTTTCTCTCAGCCCTTCCAAAAGCACTCCCCAAGGCTTTCTTGGCCCTGAGGCTGGGTTTGCCTACCTCAGCTCTCTACCCAAGGAAATCTTTGGTGACCCCAACCCTTTCAGCATCTTGAAGAGAAGGAAAAAAAAATGAACTAATTTTAAGTGTGATGAATATTTTGGGTTAATATGTGTTAAGTCCTCATTCCCTTTAGTGATTAGGCTGTTGTGGGTTAGCAAACATCAGCTCTGCCACATCAGTTAGGTTCCTGGGTCTCAAGTTTGTTTAAACAAACTTGTAAGTGAAGACACACATTTAAGTGAAAGGACAGAAGAAATGAGAGGAGTGAGGTCTTTAAAAAAAGAGATGAAGAGAAACAGAATTTTACAGTTAAGAACACCTTGGAAGGTACAGGAATGTACAGAATTCCAAATGTACAGGAATTCTCTTACAACCACCATTTTCATTTGCCCAGTAACTACAAACTATATTTTGTGTTAAGAGCATGGATAGGACTGAAAGGTATGTTTATTCTGGAAATACCTACCTTCTTCTGTATTATCATTTTTAATCTCATATCTTTTATATCTTCCACACAGATTTTGGCCTCAAATAAAAGCTCTTGTAATCAAAGTTTCCTAATATATCATCCTTGAATAAAATTCTTTAAATTCATGTTTCTTACTTTCCACAGCTAGTATACTTTTACTCCAAGCCCTACAACAATTTATTCTTGCAATATTTGAAATTAATTATGATCTATTTACGTGTGCATCTGACCACTAACAGTTAAAAAGTATAATATTTGTGTCTTTTCAATGACATATTTGTAGTTGTCTAGTGTTTATTTTTCAATATTTTGATGGAAATTATTCTTCCCTTTACCTGTCAACTAGTAGTACTTTTTAAGTATTCTTCAAACACAATCCCCTTTAGAAATTGCAAATTATATCATTTTAGTTTTCTAACCAGAAGCAAAATAATTTATTCTCTGTAGTGCTATGTTGTTACTGCTATATATTTGTTCATAAAGGTGAAGAATTTTACCCTACAGCAAATATTGGCATTTTTTGGCTGTGTGCTTTGTGTACTTTTCATGCACACTCTTCTCACCAGTTTAGGCAGAATTTTTCCCCAGCCCTTTCTTCCATATCATGTACGGCACAGAATTCAACCAGATCTGGCTCAGGACTCGTTAACACTGTGAGAGCAAAATTTTACTGGCCTAAAAATGCTTCCTCACCAGTCTGAAGTTGATTTTAAACCTGAGGCCATAAGCAGAGATGTATTATTTTTCCTAAGATACATAGCATAAAAGCAGCACCAGCTGGAAGAGGGTGTGTGGAACCACTGCCACTCCATACTCTGGTTTGGCCTTGCAGAATTGTTAGCATAGAAGACAATACTGGTTTTGTTTTTCTGGATTACATAAGGTACAACCGAAAACTTTTTAAGACTATTTTTTTGCTGCAGGAGGGAAGATTAAAAGATTTTTACTAGATCCTGAGACTGTCATGTGAAGCTATCTCTAGAAACAGAGGCTTTTTAAAAGTTTAAAAAAAAAGGTCCATCAAGTACCATAAGCTGCAGTGAAGAGACCAGAGGGAGAGTTCTTATGCAGACAGATCCAAACTCTAACCTTTCTCTTTTAAACAGATAAAAAAATCCTTTTATCTAGATGTCTTTATTATTTTTCTTATTTTGCTTCAAGAGTCCAGTGAGGGAAGACAAAAGATCTCAGAAAGGTCAAACCCTTTAACAGAGGAGAGGAAGCGAGATCGTGGTCTTTGTGCTGCAGTTCCACCAAGTGCAGCAAAGACTCCAGCTGGGGCAAGATCACAAACAACTTAGGTTCTCTTCACACCAGAAGACAAATATTTGAAAGAAGTGTGAAGTTGAGGCCTTTTGTCATTTCACAAGAATCAGGAGCTCAGGCCATGCTAACATGGAAGCTCAAAAGCAGAATGAGAACTCATGTCTGGGTGGTTCGTGCAGCTGCAAGCAGTTCCACTCGGGCATGCACAGCTTTCTTCCCTGACAGAAGCTGGGGGCCCCCAATGCTGGTGCAGTATTAGAGAGATCTGAGCTGTATGAAAAGATTAGGGTGACCTTGTGACTCCTATGAAGGACCAAGAGGCTCATGAGGTGGCAGGAAATTGTTCAGAGGAATTAAATTGTTCATATGAATTAAGGAAGAACTGCTTGAGCAACTGAATCTTATCCAGTTTCCTCGGGTGGCAATGTCACATAACCCCTTTCTTAAAAATAATCTTAAAAGTAATCTTAAAAGTAATTAGGTTTTTTGGCCCTCTTCCTCTTGTTGGAAAGCGTACTGGAATCTTACTGCTCTGATGGTTTGAAACTGTCTTCCAATTTCCAGTCTAAACCTATTTGTAACTAGTTTATATCTATCGGACTTAGTGCCAGTGTTATCCAGTAATTTTTTTTTCCATCCCTAGTGTCAGTCCCCTGTTTCCCCTCCTCCCCTTGATATATTTATAGCAAGCAATCATATGCCCTGACAGCTTTCATTGTGCCTGAATGCACAAACCAAGCTCATACAGGAGATGTCGATGCAGGGCAGTGAAATTTGGTGCAGAGGATCCTGAGCTATTGCTGACTCCAGCTGATCTGTCTACCTGTTGTGCTGCAGCAATACCAGCTCAGGGCCAGCAGTAGTTCATCCACTTTAATGCACTTTGAGATAATAAATACAGCCCATCAGCACCACACTGTGATGTACTGCTTCTAGAGCAGATAAAGTCCATGCAGCTCAGGGCTTTCAGCACTGCTCCTCTTCATTGCTCAGTGCAGACATTCGCTAATCAGGCTCCCTGGCTTGTTTCCATACCATCCTAATGGGATGCAGTCTTACTCTAAATCGCTCCCGAATTTTACCTTTTTCCCAGACTCTGACTACTTCTGCACCTCGTGCCATGGTCCAGATATGCTGTCCCTTATGCCCTGCCCTATGGCCATAGTGTTTGTCACTGTCTGCAAAGACTGTGACTGGTAGCATGAGTTATTTCTGTGACTACATCACACTGGTGACTCACAGGCATCCTGCGCAAAGCTACTATATCATGGAACCACTTGCTCTTCCAGCCTTGTGATCAGCTCTCAGCTCATCAGTAATGAGGATGGGGAATAGGAACAGGTCCGTTTATCACCCACAACATAAACTAGGACTTCTTCTTTTTCCTCCTATATTATGGGGAAGGGGAGGGATGGAGAAATGAGCCATCAATTTAAGTTAGCTTTCTGTGAGACAGCTCCCAAGGGTGTAAGGGTAAAGATGCATATTTGGATGCAAATTCTTTTTCTTGGAGGCAGGTTAGAGGATTTATATGCCAGTTCTACCCTTTCCACATCTTTTGACTTCCAGCCATGACAAATAGAAGAAAATAAAAAGCCCTGGAAAGGGCAAAGGAGAAAGAATGAAAGGCTCATAGGAAACCTTTTCTTTATGGTCTTCCAGAGGTAAAATATCTCTAGCATTTATCAAGACTTTTTCCATCTTTGCAATCAGACAGTTTATTTCTGAGTGATTTTTTTAACTCCTGCAGTTGAATTATATTTCAGCAGCTTTGGTTCGGACAGAACTCCAACGACAAAATCAACACAATATTCTAAATACTTTTTTTTTTTTGTTTGATCCAGAGAAATCTCATTTTTCAAAGCCCCTTTTTACTTTATGTGAACAGAACTTTCGGAACACAAATAACACCATAAAGAATTTTATATCTTCAATGGGTGGGGTATTTCTTGTTCTGTTTTCTTTTTAAATATGAACAGGTGAAGCTCAATGAATCAATGTAGTTTCCTGTCTTTTTTTCCTGTGTATAAATGAAATACTCTTAGACTTTTAAAAAGAGAAGTGCAAATTAGTACAAAATAAAAGGACTTTTTTTCAAATATCAAATTCAGCCAGGGGTCATGGAGTTAACTAAGTTATTGAAAGCTTGTGCAAAACAACATTTGTTTTAATAAACAGGAACATTAGATATTAAGTTTATATATATATATATATATATATATATATATTCAGTGTTGGCTTTAAACTATGAGTTATGAGCTGTTTCTACAGAAAAAAAACCAATTCCTGATACATAAAATGCCAGATTGCCTCATAGTGAATACATAAATTTGGCTAAATCTAAATCAAATACAGTGTGGTGGCTGTATTGCAAAGAAGAGAGATGACTGTTCAAAGTGGTCTTTCACCCCTTGCCAGTTGGCTGCTGAGAGGATTTGCAGCTGAGCCCATGAGCAGGCTCATGAGAAGTCTGCAGTCCATGGGTACAAGCTGCTCAGATGAAGGCAGGCCTGTTACTCTGTCCTTCACAAAAAGACCTGGGTTAATCTGATCCTTTCTAATCTCAGGGAGGGAGGCTTCTCTCTTCCCTTCTGTTATTTTATGGGAAAAAAGCACTGGCCTCACAACACCAAGTAAAGATGAGAGAAAATCAGTGTCAGGCTAGTTCAGGAGGACATCTTTCCCAAAATCTCATCCCCAGGTGAGAGGTTTAATAAATAAAAGAGCGTAATATCTTTGGTTTTTTCTAATTGCAAAATTATTTTTATGATTCCCCAGCTTTATGATTGATAGTGCTTAGCCGTGGCTTAGGAATATTGGCAGTCTTCATTCAATTGATGTATGAAAGGAGCAGAAGAGGGTCTTTTTATAAAGTTTTTGCTGTTTAATGCTAAACTTTAACACCATGGTTCCTTTTTCTGTGACTTGAATAAAGTATTCTGTGTTTTATTACATGGCAATGTTTTAATTAGAACAATTTTATGTATTATATTGCTATCATGATTCTTCCACATTTTCCCTCATATATATGTCAGCCCCCAATTCTATTCTCCCACAAGTTTTATGAGATAGCTTCAGTAGTTTCAGTATTTCTATTCACATTTTTGAAAAGATGCTACATTCAGTTTAGATTGGTTTAATTACACATTGTTATATTCTGAATAGTGCTTAAAAAAAGAAGGGGGAGGTGTCAAGGGAGAAGATAGAGTGTTTCAATACAAACAGATAAAATGATTGATCCTCTCTGTAAAATTACAAATCATAATTCTTGATTTTTTTAATTTATACAATATGTAGAAGTATTGTCAATGGGACTGCATTTTCTTTTATGAGTTCTGATACTTTTTGTATATGCTAAGTATTTTTTCCCCTCAGGTTACAGATGTATTTATGTATGTTGAATCAACCCTGCAAAGTACTGACTTGTATGTGAAGTCTGCTGAGGGTAGAGTATTATTCAGAGACCATGTGTGACAACCCGAGACCAAATGAAGCCACAAAATTGTTGTTATTCATCTTATTTCTAAGGCTTGCTTTGTTTCAGTTATTAAATTCTGTGTGAACTTTTAATCAGAAAAATGTATGTGGGTTGTAAAAGGAAATTTGAGATGCTCTAATCCAAAAGCTGTGTGCTTTTTTATGTTTTGGTGAATTCCAGTACTGAATGGCCAGATGCAGGTCTTAAGTTCCTTAAGAAAAAAATGCTGCAAATCTCATGCTTTCAGAATCTCTCCAGGCAGTGTCTGTGCTTTATGTGTGTTCTCTCAAAGAGACCCTGGGCCCTAGTACTTAAGGTATGATATTTTCATGAAAGCATTTTCCTACAGCTATTTAAACTGATGACACCATTTGCTAATATTTTTCAGCAGTAACTTTACCTGGAGCATGAACCTCTTTTAACACTGGGTTGTTTGTTTTAATGTTGTTGTTCTTGTTTTCCTAATGCCTTGCTCTTTTCAGCACTTTAATACCTGAGGATCCCAGAACAAATAACCATTTCCACTGGAAAGAGACTACAAACAAAAAAAATCTATAGCTAATATGTTGATAATATGTCTAAACTTATAGTCTAAAATCCTCTACTTAATCCTAGTCACATGTTTAGAATTGATCTGTCAAGTATATTTGAGACAACAGAATAAAAGAGTTTCTAGACCTGTTTCAGATAACAGCCTCCACGTTTTTTTCATGGAGAAAATTACTCTCAGGATGGAAGAAACTGAAGTATACCATTTTCTTCCAACATCTTGCAGAAGCCATAGCATACAAAACACAGTTCACTTTAAAACACTAAAAATAACTTCTCCCTTTATTTTTAAAACAGTTATGTGATGGTCACAATTAAAAGCAAGCATTTTGTTAATACAACTTCAGGTCATTGCCTCAGATCCTGTCACTGGTCACCACAGAGAAGAGATCAGTGTCTGCCCCACCTCTTCCTCTCACTAGGAGTTTAATTTCTTTCTTATATTATGGCACCCAAACCTGCCCCCAGCACTGGAGGTGAGGCTGCCCCAGTGCAGAGCAGGGCAGGACAATCTCCTCCCTTGCCCAGCTGCTGATGCTGTGTCTGGTGCCCCCCAGGACAGGACAGCCCTCCTGGCTGCCAGGGCACTGCTGGATCACATTTAGCTTGCCACCAATCAGGACCCCCAGGTCCATTTACTGAGCTTCCCTCTTACTCTAGAAAACAGTTTTTAATGTCTTTGTCCCTAATTGTTTGATGACAGTAATTTTTTGAAATGCAAACAATTTTTTGCCTTCTTTTTTACGTCTGACACTACCTTACTGTTGACCACTGCCTGAAATGTTTCCTAACATTGTAAATATAGGACCTAGTGGATCCAAAATTTGGACCTTTTCAGACCATTCTTTTCATGAGTACCCCAAGCAGATGTTCACATTGTTTCTGTAAATGTGATACCAGAAGTATGGAGAGATAATAATAATAAAAGGCTTGATGTACATTACGCAGTAAATATTTTAATAGTTTTCCCCTTACAGTCTTTTATTTCCTTCTCAGGTAGTTCAGCTGACTCCTAGATATTGTAGCTTATAGTGGAGCAGAAGATAAATTAAGCAGGAAAATGCTTAGAAGGCAAATAGGAAGTAGAAAATATTAGGCAACATAAAGAGATAGAGTTAGCCAGGGAAGTTTTTACTCTGTGGGAAGATGGTAGTTTCTAGATGTTGGCAAATCTAAATAATTTCATCACCAATCCTACACTATTATAAAACCAAAGTGCTTTTATTGTGATGTGGCCAAGATGCTTTGTAAAAGGCAGGGGCTGCAAGGTAAAAAATAATTTATATGTCAGTTTTCTAGTTTCATGTCTTTCCAAATTACAGTAATTGAAGTTGTCCGTGCTCATTGCATGGCACAGTAGAAGGCATGAGAAGGCAGAAACTGTTCCACTCACACTACTAAATCTCTGTCTGCATCTGGGCTGATTCTTTCCAGTCTGAATATTGAGTCACAGCCCTATATAATGTTCCTTTGAATAACACACAGGTGTCTTCCTTGTTTTGTTTTTGTTGGCAGGCTTTTCTATCCCCTCAGGCTAAACCAATTCCATAAGCTGGCAGAGGCCAGAGGCATCAGACCTAATAGTTCTGGCGTTATCTCTTAATGACCCTTTTGTGGGCTATCATGAGCCATCTATTTTCTGCTTGAGCCATTGCAGACAATTACAAGTATGAGGCACTTAAGTCGAAGTATTTGTGTAGAAACCACTAGGTCAGTTTACAGAATTATCAAATTATTTTAGAATAGCTCTAGGTGAGCATCAGCAATGCATTGATGAGTCCAGCAGAAATCAATAACTCTCTGCATCTGCTCAGCAATCTGCATAAATTGTCATTGTAGACCCCAGAACTGGGGCCAAAATTCAAAATTTTATGTAAAGATTTACTTTAGTCTTACATGTGATCTTGAAAATGTAATAGTTCATCAATCTTTTAGAGGTCAATGAGAGTCAAACAAGGATCATAGCTATAGGACAAGAGCCTGAAAGTTTGTTTGGCATACAGCAGTATCTCCCTAAACAGCCAGGATGAGTTGCTATCTCATATAAAGGACAATGTGAGGAGTGGTTGAAAGAAGAGTTTGGAGCCTTTCTTTCTCCTCATAAAGTATAATCGTAAATTTTGAAGCCACCAAAACTGCAGTAATATATTAAAAATGCTGCTTCTTGGCCAAAAAGAAATTCTATCTGAGCTGTGGATGAAAGGCTACCATTATGTAAGAACCAGATTTTTTTCTGCCTCTAGTGCTCTGTGGTGTGCATGTTGCCAAGTAAATCTCTAATGTTATTAGTGAGCACTTGCTGTAGAATACTGATAAATCTTATTGAAGTACAGCCTCTTATCTTACCATGGTTTTCAGGATATATGGAACACCATATATAACAACAACATGGCATGAAAACAATTGCCATATTTTACTATTGTCTTTGGCAAACAATATAAGTGAGTAAGACATTTTCTGTAGTCTACTTTGCCAGGGCTTCAAAAGTTTATCCCAAAAGACAGGTTCCCAAACTAAGGATCTCAGCTACAACTTAAAAAATGTATGTGGGACCAAAAACCTCAAATTTATTGGATTTTATTTTGGGAGAGAATCAATTTAATTAGCTAAGTATATCATGGGATCACATATCGGTAAAGTAGGAATAAAAATTTTTTGTAAGTTGATTATTACCAGAACATTCTGGGGCACCATTTTTTATAAAAATAAAAATGAGTTTGCCAATTTATAAAGACGATTCTGTAAAATTACTTTTTCTCTTTTTCTTTCTTTCTTTTAAATTTTTTTTAAGAAAAATATCAACAGATCTAGACAGTAGAATTTAATGATAATACATTTGATATACACATTATATCAAAATGTACATGTATGCTATATCAAAATGTAATATCAAAATGCAAGCAAACCTGAGAGTTGATGTGACTTCACATATTGTCACATCTCCCTTGTATAAAGAGGACATGTCAATTCTTATGACTTCAAGGGAATTCAATTCTCTTCAAGCTTTCAGTACTTAGAATAAATGCCTCTGGTTTTCTAGACATTTATTATGAAGAGATATAAAACAGATATAGAGTATAGATGGCATGGTATTCACCCATCATAGTTTCTCAGTAAAAAGTGATGCTGGTGATATAAGGAAAGTGGTGCTAGGGAATATTCCTTGGCACTGGGGCTGAACAACTTCCACTGCTCAGTTGCTAAGTCCTACTTACATTGTTAAATGATTGATTAAAAGGATCCCTGGCACATACCTGGCCCGGGCTGTCTCCAAAGCTGTTCCAGGTGGGATTACAGAATGTGCACTGATCAGAGCCATTCACCATGAGGAGAGAAAATGTCATCATCCTTTTTGGGAGAGTGAGAGAGTATAGTGGTATGTGTGAGGGCTACTCAATGCCAGCTTGTCTCAATTCCAGAAGACAATATTGGGCATGTTTAATTTAGTAAGAGAGATGTAGCCTTGGAGACCTTTCCTGTGTATTAACAGAAAATCACCTCAGAAATCAAAGGCTTAATTAGAACCAAGGCATTAGTTTAATTTATCCCTGTCTACTGGTATTTTAATGAGCCTGCAGTAAACCTGTGCCTGCCTTGTCCGTTTTGCATTTCAAATGGGACTGTTATTGTCAAGGTTCACAATACGTCTTCTCTTGCAGAAACATTGTGTCAGACCGTTCTTACGGGGAATTATATAAGTTTGAGTTTTGGCTCTCCTGATGCTCAGGGGGCATGAAACATTAAACCCACTTAGATTTATCAAATTAGAAGAGTCTGTTTTGCTTTTCTGGAAGATAGAACAGCCTGTGTTATCTGTTTGGGAACAGTTTCAGGAAAGTCTTCTATCCCATTGAGACAGAAGACAAATAACACCATAGATGGCTCTGATAAGTATCTTACCAGACTTGAGATACGATATAACAAAAATGCAATCACAGTAAACTTTATAAACAAGTTTTTCTCTGGTCCCACTGGATGATTATCAAAGAATTTTAATTACTCATCTAGAGAGAGAAGTAATTCACTGGAAATATGAAGAAAAAATCAATCACATTAGTTTTTTTCAGAGTACAAAATGATTTTATGACATTTGCAATCCTATTAAAATGTTATTACCAATTATACTGTAAATCTTCTCTTGCTTAAGCTGTTACAAACACTCAATAATTTAGCAGCTTACTCAGCCACTGGGTAAGCCTGCCTCTTGGGGTGATCCAGAGGAGGGTCACCTAGATGATTAGAAGAATGGAGCACCTCTCCTATGAAGAGAGACTGGGAGAGCCAGAGCCTGGAGAAGGCCATGGGAAGAACTTAGAGCAGCCTTCCAGTACCTAAATTGAGCCATTACACCTTCTGGAAGCTTAATGTGGAAACACGGCCAGTACCTAAATCACCCACTCACGCCTCTGTCTTATGGTGTGTTACAGACATTTTCATTTGAGAATGGCTAAGAGCAGCTCTAACATCACAAAAGGCTTGTGGCTAAATTAATGTCTCAAGTGTCTTGAAATCTCAGGAGCAAGTTACAAGCTTCAAGCTATCATTTTGTCTTGACCGTTTTTTGGGTGTTCAAAGCAAACCTGAATGGGAACAGTTTTTTAAGTGAGTATCAAAGTCCTCATAATCAAAACATTAAATGAACATGACTAAGAAATAAATCGACATATAAGTGAAAAGTGCGCTAGTAATTCTGACATAACTTTTCATGTTTGGTTCAGAGGCTATGAACTCAGCTACTTTCAAGTGGCATTTTGTTTTAATTTCTACTTACTTTCTGGATGAGAGGTACACAGTGGTTTGTGGAAAAAACATAGACATAAAATAAGAATAAAATTAATGGGCTAGAGAAATTAGGCTTTTAGACAGTAGATGGTTTTTAAATTTTTATGGTGCCCACAATAAGCTCGAGCTCTCATCAATTCTTATAGGGCACTTCTGTTACCAGTCCCCAGGGGAAGCAAGAGGGGGAGCACTAAAAGGGAATGTCTTTTGGTAGCAGCAGCCCATGGAGACTTTCCCTTTCCATGGCAGAGCCATGGTGTCACAAATGCCAAAATGTTGAAGCAGACAAAATAATCTTCTGCCACTTTGCAATTCAAAGCCCTTTTTGAAGTTATCTGCAACTGGCAGATAAATACTGAGCAATGGGAAGGCAATATATCCAATCATTGTCTGTTTTCCAAGGCAGATCGAAAAGCAGTAAGTATGGTTAGTATAGATTCCAAGCTCACTTAGAGTAACTGACAGCTGGAGAGACAGGTTCTATCTCCTTTTGCTCTAGGAGAACATTTATTCATTAGTATACTTCATTAATTAATAAGTTGTATTGATCCTTTCCCCTATCTATTCCTGAGCCCTTTTTTCTTGGGAGCTAAACCACAATTTTTTCATTTATGCCACCTGCAATCCAAGCAGCTAAGGCAGCAAATCCCGAATGTTCGAGCTGTGAACTAAAAGAGGGTGGACACACCTGTGTAAATTTATTTGATTCCCCCTTTTTTGCAATGTACCGTAATGTATGCTCTGAATTAAAGAATAGATGCACTTTGCTGTTGTCAAACTTATATCACACTTAAGGATACAAGTTTTTCTCATTTACCAGTTTTTCTCCTGCATATCTGAGCTGCAGCCCATATGTGAAAAGTACTGTGACAGCTCCATTAGTGAGGATTTTAACTGATATTTTTATGATGTTTAATGGTAATTATGGTGGTACTATTAATGGAAAATAATAAATTCTTGATAGATTCAAAGATGTGTCTACTGTAAGAGCTCAACTGTAAAATTTCCTTGACTATTTACAACAACTGAACATTATTTGAATGTCAATTTGAATGCTCAAGTAAATATCACCCTTTATAAATTATGAGCTTTAAGCACAGAATAAATATAAAAGCACATGCTTCATATAAATATGAAAAATAGTCAGAAAATCTGCAACAAAAGTCACAGAATCAAGAGAAGTCTTGATCTGATGCTTCAGATGATGTTCCAAATAAAACATTTCTTTTTATTAAAGGATGTTGAGTTCTAAGGTTTTTAACTGAGTTAAATAACTTAACCACCTGTAAAAAACATCACAGAACTTTTGTTTGGCATGCCAGTATTAAACAGATAATAGAGAAGGAAAAAAACAAGATAGAAATTGTATTTCACAACTATATGAAGATAAAGGTAATTTATTGCAACATAAATTAAAAATTAAATCAATTAACAATAGAATTGTCACAAAAAGTTCACATAGTATCTGTTGATGGACATGACTTCTAAAGGGAGGCACAAAATTTTTGTCATCTTTGTTATTTCTGTTTTATGAACCAACTACCAGACTAGTATACTTTTAATCTGCTTTTGAGATAGGATCTAACACTGAAACATGAAACTTTACATATTACTGATATTTCATCAGTGACTAATTTACCTTTGAAACTTGATACATTCTTGGTCTCAATATCATTAGGTTCCCATTCATCCTGTTTTACAATTATTCATTGTTTAGACTTTTAAAATAAGATATGATTTGGTACATTTAAAACTCGTTGATCAGCCCTATCTTTTTAGAGTGTAAGACAGAGTAAAATCTCCCAATTATCTTCTCTAGTACATATTACCTACATGTATTTTCAGCTATTTTCATTCTACTTCATTACACTTATAGGTGGTAATCACAAGTTTCCATACCTTAAAACGAAAGAAAACTTCCAAACTCTGAAGAAAATCTCTTGTCAAAAGAGCAGTATCGATATTGTAGTACTAATCACATTTAAATCCTACTGTTTAATTATATTATCCCTTACTACTTTGTTACAGAGGTCTCCTGTCTTATTCAAAGCACAAAATGAACACCTTGATGAACAGCTAGTTATTTGGTATTTTTTATTTTACTCATCATTCAAAGTCTAGTTCATGTCTTAATTACTGCATGCTCTTAAAATCCACTCTGAAGAGAGAATTATTAAATCTCCTGGGGTTTCCAATGTTACCCGTTGCTATAATATCTGAATTATGCTAAAATACTGACTCATCTGTTCTCATAAGATACTGAAAGACCACTAGGAATTATGCATGTTTGCAGATTGAAGACAGGATAATTAGGAGTGAAAGTTGTCCACTCTCGTTTGGTGTCAGTCTTTCAGGACAATTTAATAGTTTCCACAACTGCAAGTGCTCAGGGCAGAACTCTCTCACATCAGTCACGAGAACACACACTCGGAAATTTGGAAACAAGCCACTCTGACCTAATTTTAGAAACCCAAAAAAGAACTTGATTTTAATACAAGAAAGGGTTGCATAGGTGGCATTGAAAGAGAGGTATCAAAGGTAGAAAGAAACCAGTTCTTCACTCAGAATTAATTTGCTTCAAAGATAAGACCATTCTTTCTTTACCAGCAAGGTTATCTCATTTGTGCCTTTTAATTCCACAGCTACAGCAGAAGAGACATCACCTGTGCAGCAAACTTCATTTCCTAAACAGCACTGTTGTACTGCCATGGGGAGAAGCCTAGCAGAAAGCACTGTTCAGTAAGTGACATCTTGGCTGAATGTACCCAGCTATAACTTACTAGATGATTCTTCTAAGTGCTGGGAAAAAAGTGGGCACAGATAATTGTCATGGGATAGGCTTCCCCCAAAAAGCTGAATAATATCTTCTCAGCTTTAATGGTTTAGATTTTCACAGAAAAGAAATGGAGAAGCAGAGATGAGCTCTCAGTGACTTGACATCCATCTAACATGCTTAGGGCAGGACACCAGAAGGTGACAGTGAGCCAGGTAACAGCAGTTCATTGGCTGTAGGTACACAGAAAATTAAAGAGATTGGCCTGGGGTGACAAGATGAACAAATAATTTAATAAGATGCACTTTTTTTCCTGGCAGTAATTATTCTGACTGCATTTCTGAAAAATATATCCTCTTCTGAATCTTGTCTCATGTAGCAGAACTGTATGAAAAGCTACAAGTATATATGAGGTCCTACCATATAGTCCTGTAGCACCATTAACATTTTGTCTGTATAACTCTCTGACCTATTCATTCTTCTAATTTTCTTAATTACACGCTGCATTTTTCACTTAGCTGTCTGCTGTTTTACTAAGATTAGTCCTTAAAAATTGTTTAGGGAACACCCTTCCAGACAGAATATTCTCTTTTTTTGAAATTCCCTGCCAGCAATTTTACTGCCCAGAAGGCATTTCTTTCTCCTTTGCTAATATATATAAGGGTTCTGACCACAAATCCCCAGATCCTCTTGATTTCCCTTACAGGTGCATATCATTAGAAGAGCCATTCCTACATCTTTATCATTCTCCTACCTTGTCCCAAAATTTTAATTTTTTAGTGACTGACAAAAATTTTGAATTAGCGTCAATTTACCTGCAGTAATTCCCATCATGAGCAATATAAGACAGGTCTCATTTATTGTTGGGGTTTCTTTTTTTTTTTTTTTTTTTTTTTTTTAAATTTCCTTTTTTTCAGCATTTTTGGAATTACTGAAAATGACATGTTGCTTTATCAGAAATTCTAACATTAGTATTTTGACTTTTAAACTATCACCAGCCACTTCATGAGCAGCTGGTGTGGAAATGGAGAGGGCACTGAGGAGAATAACTGAAGCAAGGGCTGCAATTAGTACCATCCTTTATTGTCATTAGAGTATACAATAGAAACACACATATTTAAAAAACTTTATGAAATACAGTCTTGAACTCGATATTTTTGCATTTTGGAATATTAGTGTCACAAAATTGTCCAATTTAGGCCTACCAGGAAACATTTTGGTTCAGGCTTTTGGAGGGTAAACACATCCCTATTGCTCACAAAACCTCAGGATCCTGGAAATTTTAGTCCATATTCAAGCTGTAAAACTCACCAGGTCTTCACAGTTTCCAGGAAAACATACCAGGCTTCGAGTATAGCTTAATTATATCCAGGCTGCATAATGGGACTGGTCAAGATGCATCACCTTTCCCCATCTGTTCCCACCTTCTCCTCACCTGATGTCCTAGTTTCCACTGAAAGTAAATCAAGGTATGTCACAGAAAGAAAGGTCTAGCAGATCCATGCTCAAAGAAAGAAGAAAACAGGAGCTGAATATCTTACTTAAAAAACAGCATTAAGTAAATTTGGGTGGAGAAATTAAGTTGGTAACTTCACATTTGGAAGCTCTGGCACTAGAGCACTTTTACCAAACTGATCTTCCAGAGTTGCAGCAATCAGTAATCTGGTGCTCAACTCTCAGCTGCCCCAGCACCTAGCTGAAGTTCCCTTGGCTCTTCTTTTATATGTAATAGGAACGTGTGAATAATGTCGAAGCATAAAGATTTTCATATTATTATTTTTTCAAATGAAAGTGTAGTATATCATTGCCTAATTAGGTTGTGACTCTCTAAGTTGCCATGTTAATTTCTGTATGAATAGAAGGACACAAAAAAAAGACCTCTCAGGACTATGTAGGGAAAACATACGTCTTAAGGGATAACAATCTGGGAATTCTTAAACAAAACTAGAATATGTCTAGATGTCTGTTCTTGAAGAATGATTTTGTTCTGGCATGCATTTCTTTCTGTCTCCTTAAAAGTCATCTCTGTTTCCATGGAAACAAAAAGAAAGCAGAAAGATCAGGTAAATTTGAAAGAAGGAAAGAAAGCTGTTTGTGTAGTAGTTATCTGAGTGCGGTAGAAGAAAGCAAAGAAATCAATTTTATAATGGTAGGCAAATCATAATTATGACCCCAGAATAATATTCAGAAGATAATCCTGGCTAGGGTGGGCAAGCAAAAGTCTTTGTGACAATAAGACTATAAACCAAATGTGATTGAGAGTGTTCACTTCATCTGGACCTAGACAAACTGCTCCTAATTTCATGGTTTGAAGAATAAAGTATCTCCTGGTATTTTGCAGTTTTGTTTACTACCATGTAAACCACTTGCACAGTCATAGCTAAGGGGATTAATTACTTATTTAGAGATACTATTGTAATGTGCTATGGAGTTGCTTCCATTGCATTCCTAATCCATCAGGCAGATATCTTTATACAAATGTTCCAAACTTTAATATTTGGCCAGTGACTTTCTGAACAGGACTCAATTCCTGCTAATTTTCTTTGTGTTTTGTGTCAGACAAAATTCTCATTTTGAGTTTCTCATCACCATGAACTGCTCTATGCACACCCCCATGCCAATAAATTACTTTACTGACCTTCAAGCAGCCATTATGTCTTCCATTATCCTCCTAGGAGATGAAGTGGATGAAACCAAAATCCTCAGAATGACCAGCACAGTTGGGCAGCTGAAAGTTAGTGAATGAATACCTGGAAAGAATAACACACAATAAAATATTGCAGGATTCAAGTATCTGATTCAGCAGTGGTGGCTTTTCCTCACATCTTTCTGCAGCACACAGCATCCCTGTATGTTTTGGACATCAGAAAAAGCAGCGTTTAATTGGGTAGATCCATTTGAAATATCTGTTAAGTAAGTTTGTCAGTGAGCACAGTGAGGACCAAAGTGGGACTCTGACCAAACCTGACCCTTAAAAGGGTCTTAAAAATTTTTCCCAGAGGCAGAATTTTTATTCCTTGAATTAGCATAAAAATTATGGTCTTGATAAAGCTTAGATGCTCTGTCAAATTGGTCTCCTAATGTAGACTGCTGTGCAGTGCTAGTGTGTGTCAAATGGCTTTCACACTTGGACAAGCAGAGTTTAACTTCCCTCTTATGCTGCTCTGATAATTTCCAGTTTGACACGTGGAAAATTCCATACACGTGGTGTACATGGGTTAAGTTTGTGAAATCAATTAATCTTTTTTTCAAGCAGAAACTTAGCAAAAGTTACAGGCAAGCTGTTGTAGTATTAAACAAGGATTAGAACCCTTCAGATGCTTCTCAAAAACTCTAGCAAATAAGCATTTATCTTTAATTAGCTTATTTTATTATGGAGTAGAAGCTTGTGATTAATTGAGGATACACCATAAAGCTCTTTCTACACCTTTTTGTAGAAATTATAGATTTTTATAGTAGAAAAAATAGCAATTTTTAAATATATATTTTCTCAGCCCTAACATGATGTTATGTTATAGAATTGATGTATTCCATATATTTACTGCTATCCAGGTGGCATTATCATTTTAGTCCATATATAAAAAAACATTTTCTTGCATGCTCTCTGGGTATTAAAATTAGATTTTTAGTCTGGATATTGCAACTGACAGTTTTCAAGGGCAAAAATTGCATAACGTAAGAAATCGCCCATTCTTTGAAAATGAAATGCAATTCTCAGTCAGTGAAGCTGAGACAGAAGAGTAAAATCCGTGGAAAATTGTATTTTAAAACAGTTTATTTCATTGTTGTGTTCTTTGACAACAAAAACAAAGTTATCAGTGAAATGTCTTGCATCAATTCAATTTGTTCTCTTTGACAAGTACTTTCCACACCCCAGAAATACATTAGCAGTAACTGCATTCGTTTTTCACAAAACATTTTTCATTGTCAAACATACTAAAAAAGGTACACAATGGTTTTCAGCATTAGCCATTCTATCTCAACAGTTTAATTGAATTAGCTGATGAACATGATGTTCCATGGGCAAAAATCCTTCTGTTATGCAGCAGAGTTGAGAAGACTGGTAAAAAATTACCTCCCCTGTCAGCTCTACCTCCCAACTCAAACAAATGAATAATAGAATCCAAAATATGTGTGCTTAACAGCTACTTGTAATAACTGTCAGGGTACCTATCTCACACGGGGCTTGTAGCTGTTCTGGACACAGGTGCCCTTTTGAATTTCCTGGTTCCTGAAGCATGGTCACATCTAGGGAGGGTCACGGGCTGGGGGAAGGAAAGCAAAAGTGACTGCCTGATGGGAGAAAGCAAAGCCAGGTGCCTTTGTCTGGATCCTGAGTGAGTCAGATGATGCTGCAGTAGGCAGCTACCAAACAACCAACAAATCCTGGAAGCAGATCTGAAAGTTGTGTCTCTCATTTTGAGTAAAAATTATATATATATATGTTCTTCCTTGTTTGAGTTTTATTATTGCTTTCTGGCTACATAATTTTCCTTGCTCAGCATAATATCAGCCTTGAAAGAAAATGTTCCTTTTTTCATCTTAGAGTAAGTTTAAAGACATTCACTAAAGAAATTAGAGATATAAGTTCCAATCTCCCTGGGCAGACACAGGACTTTGAGTCAGGTCATACAATTTACTGGACAAGTAAATGTTCTAGGCTAGCAGGAAGTCATACAAATAATATGTTGTTCATTCAGTTCTTGTTTTTTCTCAACTAGTACACAATTAGAGATCAAACTATCATTAGTCTACGAGGTGAAGCAATTTAATCCATCACGCCTTGTTTGGGTTGTACATGAGGCAAACAAATTGTGAGCTTACTATTTGCAGTAGCCAAAACTAAAATACTTTAAAAACACACCAAGAATTTTTCATGCAAATACCGTGTAGACACCTAAATGGCATTTACCTGATTAGTGTCCCTGATGAAAGACAAACAAATGCCAGATGAGGAACACTTCAAACAGCTAATTATTCTTTGGACTCGCAAGTGCATGTAATGTAACATTCCTGGAATGTCATATAGAATGTCATTGTTTTCTACTACACTAAGGAAGTGTCTGAAAATGAATTGCTGCAAAGAGTTATTTATCTCCAACAAGTTCAGAATGTCAACTGTTTGAATTCATGTCTGTGCATTCTCTTGTGGAATTACTAATTCTGTGTATAAGGTCTGGTTTTCAGTATGCTAGATGGGAGAATTTTGCACTGCTAAATAGAGTGATCTTTATATATAAATATATGATAAATCTGAGATAGAAATATATATATAATCATATATATATATATATATATATAATATAAATATATGATAAATCTCCATGTATTTAACAAGATGTCACAGCAAATCAGAAAAGATGGAAGACAGATGTTCTGAAATCCCACTTCTATTCTGAATTTATGTGATGGCACAGAACTGGAAACTCTTATCCATGATTTGTATTTATAGTGCATAAAACTTTCTTCAAGGACTTCAATACTTAGAAGTTATCTCTTTAATATATATCATAAAGACGATTAAATTGTCCTCCAAGGATGTTCAGGGTCTTTTTAAATACTGAGAACTGGAATTCCAGGTATCAGACCCTTGTATTTCTAATGAAAAGGCACCAAAACTTCAAATAATTCTAATAAATATCATGGTCCTCCATGTATATTGAACTAATTTCAGTGATTAACTGCAATGATATCTTACTGATCTTAGATAAGGTGCTATCAGTAAAGGAAGAAGAAAATGAAGGGAACCAAAAGATTTTTCTTTTCACAATATAACCACTAATTCTGTAATTTCTTTTCTTCATATGCAGTGACAGATCACTGCTGAGAGCAGTTACATCATTCAAGATGGAAATACAGAGCTTTCTTTCATTTTCCCTACAGGTTTGCAGTTTTTATTATCTAGACTTTCCCTCTAGATAGATGTCAGAGGGAATTCTTGCATCATGAATACCTGGATCTGTACCTGATTCCATTAGAAAATTTTCCAGGCTTGCCAATGATCTGCCTATATTGCAAACCAGTAGCTCAAGAGCTCATTTTATCCATCTTCTGGATATTGCCATCTCCAAAAACATAGATTGGATCGGTATGGCACTTTTCACAAGCAAATAAGGTCACACAGATATTGACAGATAGCTAGAGAATTTGGGATTTGCTTTGTTTTTCTGGAAGTTTACATTCTTTTGGGAGAAACTGCCAATAGTTTAGCTGTACTTACTGTCTGTTAATGAGTCAGTGACCATGCATTGCCAGTTTCAATGCAACAATTAAATAAAATGTGATAAATCTTTCCATTAAGTTTTCTGGATAACAGTATTGCATTGTTGCTTTGGAGAGGCTATATGGATGATCCTTTACAGAAAACAGGTTGGTGGGTATTTACAACTGTTGTTAATTTTAGACAATTTATTTTCTAGCCAAGGAGGCTACTGTAGGCTCTGCTTCATGGTCTTGCACAACATCATACTGAAGTCAAAAGCAGAAATACAAGTAAAACTTTGAGGCACCAACAACCAATATGACTCAGATGTGACAATTACCTGGAAAAAGGTACGTCGGGAATTAATTGCATAAACCATTTGATAATGATTTTAATGTAAATGTTTAAAATAATTAGTCATGTTATGATGGCATTTTATCCTGACTTATTTTAAAATTAGGATTATCTTTCTGTGCACACACACACACCCACACACACACACACATAAATATTTAGAATTTCAGCACCTAGTTAATGATTAGCAAAATACTCCGGGTGACCAGACAATGTAACTTGAGCAAAAGTGATTATGAAATAGCAGATATTGTATTCTTTAAGAAAGGAAGAAGTAATAACAGAAAAATGAAAATCAATAGATTTGAGGAAGACAAACTTTAATAAACTTTGAAAGCTGGCAGCCTCTCAGTTGAAAATCTGTTCACAAGGGAAAAGAGAACTGGCAGATTCTTAGAGAAATGATACCGAGGTCACAAGTGCACACCCTCCTAATGCAAAAGAAAAATAGGCAGTGGGTAGGTGGTGAACTGGACTAAACCATGACTTTCTTTGAGAAAAAGAACATATTCAAGAAGTAAGATACTCATGGCAGAAAATAGGTCAAATGTGAATGCACATAACGGAAACATAGAGAAAAATGAAGTGCTTGGATGTTCATGTTTATAAGTTAGTAGGAATGGTATAATCTCTAGAGGTGCTACGAAGGAAGTTTAATGACCTTTTCTTCTTTAATTCTTAGCAAAATGTTCGGTTTGGATCAATTGATTTATAGAATAAATTCTCCCATTAAAAGTTGAAGAACTCAGCTTTCAGTAAAGAAGTTTATATAAGCATAGTGAGTGGTTGGATAAGATGCTTTTAAATGAAGGAGTCTGGAAAAATCCCATCCCAGGATATGCAAGAAATAGCTTCTGAGTTCTCATGAGCCTCGTGGGTTATTTTTGAGATCTCACATAGATCAGGTCCCAGGAGAATGGAAGAACTTTTCTTTCTTTATTTGAAGAGAGGAAATGGATGAGCATTTCTTTCTTTATGTGAAGAGAGGAAAAGGAGGAATTATAGGCCCACCAACATTCAGTACTACTACAAATGATAAAAAAACCTAATTGTGTGTCAGTGGAAATGAAGAAGGAAATAAGTAGCAGACAAGACGGATTTGTCAAAAGCAACATATGTCAAACCAATTTAATTTCTTTCTGTGACAGGGCAGCAGACCCCATGCACAGGGAATAACAAGTGCATGTCATCTCTCTTGAATTTAGGAGAGATCCTGACAGAGTTTCACGACATTATTTTTAAGTAAGCCATTTGGTCTTTGAAGAAAAGTATTGGAAAACAGTTCTTAGAAAATACCAGACTAACAAAATAACATTGAGGTTGGAAAGTACTTCTTGAAGTCATCCAGCTCTCCCTGTGAATCACCCCTGCTACTTCCCACTCTGTGCTTGTGCAGAATCAGCTAGAACAAATTGCCCAGAACCATGTGTAATGAAATATTTAGTATCTCCAGAGGCAGAGAGTGTAAACTTCCATGGGAAATATTTTCCAGTGTCTAGTTTCTCTCACACACCTTTTGTTCAGATGGTGTTTTGTGTCTTTTGGGCTGTATCCATTATCTCTTGTCCTGTCAGTGAGTGCTACTGAGAAGTCTGGCTCCCTCTTCTTCATTATCTCCCATCAGATCTATAAACACAAAAGGCTTCCTCTGAGTTTTCTGCCATTCAGGCTGTAAACAGAATATGAAAAAAACTCCAGTTCCTTCACCACCTTTGTGATCCTGTGCCGGACTACTCACATCACAGAAGTGTTCATGCTGCTACAGCCCTGCTCTAATTTTGTGTCTACATGGAATCACACACAACCAAGCGCTGAGAACCTGTGTCAGTCACACTGCAGAATTAATCTCAGATAAGGGGAAAGAAAAAAGAAACTTGCAGGACAGTACTTGATGGAAACATTACTGTCCTTATCTTATTTCTGTACTATTCCACTGCCTATAAAAGTTGTCTCCTTGCACTTTAGAGAGCACTTAACTTTCTTATCCAACGTGTATCCAAAACTGTTTTGTGAGATTTCTCTGTGCACAATCCTGTCATATATTTACAGTTTAAGACCATCTCCCATTCCATAAAATCCAAACCAGATATCTTTACTCATATAGAACAAAACCCCCAACTTATCTGGACCATAGATGCAAAGCATTATTAAAGTAAAGGGATTTTGTTTGTTTGTTTGCTTTTTATTGCTACAAATAAATATGCAGAAAAATAACTTTACTCCATGACCTTTGTCCCAGTCCAGAAGGAGCTCTAAATCTATTTCAACTTATATATAAGTTTATTAGAAATATATTTGGAATAAGTTCAGCGTGATTTCTTGGGGCCAAATTAATTTTCTCCATTAGAAGATGTAATTTTATTGCAAAGAATTAGCACACATCTGCTTAGAGATTAGGAGAATTTAGGATTAAAATAGACAGATCAAGTTTCTAAAAGTGAACTTTAAAAAGAATAATTTTCCCTCTCTGCTCAAGTACTGTAGCATACTCTGTATTTAAAAGGGTCTATAAAAAATAGATGTTAGTTCAGTTAGCATCACAGCGCAATGCAGTATCAACTGTCTGATTTCTAAACAATGGTATTACTTATAGTAAATGCAAAATTCAAGCAGAAGAAGGAAGGGTATGGCATTTGGAAAAAAGGACAGACCACTTGGGAGTAACACAAAAATGCTGTCAGAATGTGCAAGGATGTGGCGGGAAGGATAAGGTCCATTTGGAATTAAATTTCTCAAAGGGTATCAAAGGCAATAAGAATGAGGATTTCAGAGAAACCCAATGTCACTAGAGTTTTAGAAAAGGACATGGAAAAGGACACAGGAAAGTACAGGCCAATCAGCCTCACCTTCATTCCTGGAAAGGTGATGGGGCAGATTATTCCCAAGGCCACCTTTAAGTGTGTGGAGCAAAAGAAGGTTATCAAGGATAGTCAGCATGGATTCACCAAGGAGAAATCGTGCTTGACCATTCTGATAGCCTTCTATGGTGGCACAGCTGGCTGAGTGCATGAGACAAGGCCAGTACATGTTTGGCTCCAGCAGGGCTTTTGACACTGTCTGCAGTAATATCCTCACAGGGAAACCCAGGAAGTGTAAGTTAGATGAGAGGACAGTGAGGTGGATTGAGAACTGGCTGACTGGCCAAGCTCAGAGGGTTGTGAACAGCAGTGCAGAGTCTAGCTGGAGGTCTCTAGCTGGAAGTCTGTAGCTAGCAGTGTTCCTCAGGGGATTGTACTGGGTGCAGTTGTCTTCAAATTCGCTATCAATGACCTAGATGAAATGACAGTGTGCCCTCAACAAGGTTGCTGATGATACGAGACCTGGGCGAGTGGCTGATGCACCAGAAGGAGGTGCTGCCTGCCACCCAGCAAGACCTGGACAGGCTGGAGAGCTGGGTGCAGAGGAACCTAGAGAAATTCAACAAAGACAGGTGCAGGAGCCTGAACCTGAGGAAGAACAACCCCCCACACCAGGACAGGCACAAAGCAGCCCTGTGGAGGAAGATGTGGGGGTCCTGGTGGAGTTACTATGTTACTATGAGCAAGTAGTGGCCAAGACAAGGGATTGGAGAGGGTCTGGAGGAGAGCTATGAAGGTAATGAGGGGACTAAAGCATCTCTCTTTTGAGGAGAGGCTGAGAGAGCTGGGGCTGTTTAGCCTTGAGGAGAAGACTGGGAGGGGGTCATATCAATGTTTACAAATACATTAAGGGTAGCTGTCAATGGGTTGGGAACAGAATCTTTTAAGTACAAACTGAAATAGACGAAGTTCTATCTAAATATGAGGACAAACTTATTTACTTTGAGTGTGACAGAGCACTGCAACAGGCTGTTGAAAACCCATCCAGATATGAGCCTGTGCAACCTGCTTTAACAGTGGGGTTGGACTGGATGACCTCCAGAGGTCCCTTTTAACCCCAACCATTCTGTTACTCTAAAGTGATGATAAATTTTCAAAATCTTTCATTTTTTACTTATGTATTTGTATTTTAAAGTCTTTGACTCGTGACAGAGTAGTGACAATTAGGTACTGCCTTAATTTCCAAGATAGTTTTGTATTTGATCCCATATTGCTATCATTACAGCTGAATTCAGATACCAATATTGACACCATAGAAGGCCTTCCACAAGATACTTGTTATTTTTAGAAAATTTTTTTCAAACAAGGAAGGCAATAACACAAATGGATTCTTATTAAAAAGTGGCAGATCTGTGAGCATACACTGAGCCAGAATGTAAGCTGTGTAAAAGTTGTAACTAAATGCATAGCTACAATTGAACTTCACCTGTTGTGTGTTCACCAAAAAAGTTGTTATTGGCTAGTCGAATGTCTGAACTGGTCAGACAGATTGATTAAATTTATAGAGATTTTGGGTCTTGTTTTGCAAAGGGTTTAAGTCAGCATGATTTTGTAAGATTTTTTTGTTTTTAATAAATACAGGATATTTTCAGCCTTCAGAGCTCATGTGGCATGTATAATAAACTGGTGATGCAAGAAGTTTATAAGGAAAATGTGTGCATTTGAAAAACACTCTTTGCATTAATTAGTTGATTGACATCTGCAACTATTTTTGTACTAGTAATTTTTCTGGTTCAGTTTTGCCCTTTCATAAATACATATATATATTTATATATCTCAAAAATTATCTTCATACCCTCCCCTTCTGTTATACTTTACTGATTCCCATTTGCCCTTAAGACACGGTTCTTCACCAAATTAATATTTCTTAAATAAAGAGATGTATTATAGAGAAAAATTTAAATAGCACTTTGCTTTTATTACTAGGCTAATCCAAGTAGTGTATCTGGTTTTTTTTCATGTGGAACAGAAGCCAATTTTCCTGCTGAATTAAAGGAGAAAGAAGATCAATCTGCTAGAAAAGGCTATAAAATGCTAGTTTTTCTCTAAAATAAGCAGTAATGGCTGCTGCTGTTTTCCATTCACAATGGGGAAACACTTACAGGCCAGATTATTGTTACGTTACATCACATGAAACTACAAAGCAAGAATAAATTTGTAAGAAAAATGCTTCCAAGTGTACTTGGACACAGTGTCATTGCTGCATTGTCTGAGTATTAACAGTGAAAATAAATCTCCTGAGGTTTGGGGTGTTTTTAACATGGGAATTGCTATACATTTTGTTTTTTTCTTCAACTACAGCTTCAACAGTAGCATTCTTCTGCTTTTTATCAGCTTGTCTTAGAGAGGGGAAAATAAGGAAACAGAGGGAGTGTGGACAATTATTTTTCAAAGAAAAAATCCCTTGAAATACTCCTTCAGTCTTCAATATGAGAAGTTATACATCTAAAAGAATGATTCAATTTGATCCAAAAATTTCAAAGTTCATACATGCATCTTTTATTAACAGTGTGTCTCCTGTAAAACAATAAATATTGCATTCCTAAATCATTGTATTACTAATATCTGATGAAATGGCTGTTGGTATATTAGTACTATAGCTAGAAAGCCTGTTTATGAATTTATATTAGTGGGACTGGGGAATCTGAAGTGAAAATGCTCTTTAATTCATGTAAAAAGGCAGTGTTTCTCCAAGAGAACTAAATAAAGAGAAAAATCTTGTAGTGTTGACAGTAAGGAGCAAATTAGTGGTCTTCAGTAATTAATCTAAAAAGGAGATAAATGACCCAGTTCAAACATTAAATAAATATATAGAACTACATATATCATGACAGAGGATCTTCCTTTTGCCTGTTGGTTTAGATTTTTCAGCTAATGTCAAGCAGATCTTTAATACAGAGCACACTAAGTTCATTTAACTCAACAGCACAGGCACTGGCATTCTCTTGGCTGCCTGGGTGACAGCAGGCTAAACACATCTAAACATGGACTACTTCCGTGTATCAAGCTTTTGATAAACTTTTAAAAATACTTAAAAAAAATAAAATGGTATCTCTCTGTTTTTGTAGTTGTATAATAGAATAATAGCATGAACTTAAAGGTGAATTATTTATTATTCCTGAAATCTGTCACTACAAGGCTATTTGTGTAAGCCTGAATCATAAGTGCCTGGGGATGATTCTGAAACACACAACTTTTCATCTTAATCAGTTTAGATCTAGGCAACATCAAAATGACTGGCAATTGCTTGATGTAGATTGTGAGTTGCTGGTTATTTTGCTATGCCATGTCTAGTGGATACATTCAGGTGTCCACTTCCAAGTCTGTTTTTCATCCACCTGGAAACCTCAAGGCGGAAAAAAACAGAAGAAAATTTTTTCATTAGCATTGAACAAATAAAAATTTCAGTTTTTACTTTACTAACACACAGCAAGATGAGTAAACATCTTAGCACTGGGACTTTGTTTTAAGAACTCACTGCTAATTAGTGGAGTTATGTTTAAAAAATCCAAAGAAGCCTAACAACCTTAAATTTGGCAGCTGGTCTAGTTTTGCTCTGCAGATTCAAAAGATAAGACTTTTGTTGCTATAAAGCAGTACCTAAGTGCTGAACAAGACAATTAGGTATTCATCAGACTAATGTATCTTCAGACTAAGATATCCATCTGCCTATTTATTCTAATAGCAACATAAACTAGCATGTTATACAGGGAAATAATCCTCTACCATAAATAAACTCAGTCTCCCATAGCAAAGAAATAAAAATTTAGAATGAAAGAAGGCTATTAATTTATTTCAGATACTTAAAAATATTTTATTGCTTTCATTAGGTTTAAATAATAACAATTTGACATCAGGCAAAGACTATGGGCATCCCAACACTTTAGTGAATTTACTGTACAATGACACTCTCAGTAAAATTACCAGATATGAAAATAACTTCCACAAAAAAAAAAAAGAAACCAAAAAAACAAACAAAAAACCCCCCAAACAACAACAACAAAAAACCAAACAAGCAAAAAAACCCCAAACAAACAAAAACAAAAACAAAAAAAACCCCAAAAATCCCAAAACCCACCCACCAAAAAACCAAACCAGATTAAAAAGAACCCAGACAAAAAAACCCAAAACCCCACAGCTCCTCCAATAAGCAAAACAAAAACAAACAAACAAAAATAAAACCAGAACCAAAACTCCCCACACCCCAAAGCAAACAAAACATTTGTTTAAAGGTAAGTTTAAAGGAGGAGTGGTTGGCAGATAGCCAGAAGGTGTTGACAAACACCTTCTCAAAAGCCAGAAGGAAAAATGAATAAAGAAGAGCAAAGCAATAAGGTGAGAAGATTGCAGAGAACACTGGGACTGTGACAGTCACAAAAGGAAATGAAAATAGAAATGTAAACCAGGATAAGACTATGTGAAAATTTTAAAGATAAGGATGTCCTGGAAAACAAAATGCGTTACACTGAGACAACAGGCACACAGAATGAGATTTCTGGAATGAATAATGGAGTTGAAAGAAAGGAGGAGAGACTATGCAGCATTTTGAGTCCAGGAGTTGACATTCTTAGAATCTGAATGGAAAATTCTGTTAATCAAACTCTTTGAGGAGATAAGTGTCTCAATCCCAACATGGATTTGAGTCCACTCTATAACCAGGAAGATTTAAACTTTAACTGCATTTAGCTGATTTTTGTTAGAAGCCGCTTGGTGCGAACACATACAGTCATGGACTCTGTGGAAGAAGATTCCAGTGGAAGTGATCAGCAAAGGGTCACCTGTTTCCCTTGGCTATTTCACTGAGAGAGTTCATCTATTTCAAAATATGCTGAACAGTCCATGGGTAAAACTACATATTGCTGAACACTTGCTTTTTAATGTTATCTTTTCCTATTTCCTTGTGCACTGCACAGAACTCAAATTATTTATGACCTCAAGTGCTTCCACAGAATTCATCAACATTAAAGATCAGAGCTGTGGGGTTTGAAATGGGTCTTGGACCCTCAGTATAGAGCTGGGCTATATTATATGATGCAAAATTATCATTGTGATAGCTTTTATGCTATTTCATCCACATCATGAGACTCCTCCATACAGCAATCCACAGATTTCATCATCTAAATTATAGTGCCACATCACCACTGTGCAGTTTTGGTCATCAAAGTTTTTCTAATTATATTATTCTTTTAATGTGATTGTGCAGTAACCATGATGTTAAAGACTGTCTAGTTAATAGATTGCTCTATTTAAGTGCATTTGCTATAACAAGTGCTTGCAATTGAAAGTTTATTCTGTAAGCATCCTTGACTGAGGATATACATGCTTTGGATTTGAAGATGTAGATGACTATTCAGGCAGCTAAATTTACATAAGATCATAAAAATTTACATAAGATCATCAAATTTACATAAGATCATCATCATATGGAGACCATCTCCACCCACAGACTCAAAACTCTCACGAGTCACAATTTTTAATAAAGTTTTGATTCTGCTCATGGTATTTTTTTCCTAGATTTGCTATTCAATGAAATTTGTATCACTTGTACTGTACCCAGAAGAGAAGGCTGATTGATTTTCTGTTCAGGTCTCTACAACTTCATCAGTCAAATAGACCAGAATAACTTTGTCTTGTACCTTTCCAAGCAGTTGTCAGTTAAGGAATGCCCTGATGATTATCGCATGATGACTGATTTCATTTCCTTGCTCACAGATGAAAACTGATAACATCTTTGAAATCTTTTTCTTGGCTCCTCAAGTAGAGAATGCTGAGCTTTCTCACCAGCTTGTGCAAATCTTATACTTTGACATTTGCTATTTATTTGTTAGCTTTCATGGATGCAGAGATACTCAGTGATCTTGAAAACTGATCAATTATTTGAAACAGTTTGTAATTATCTTACACTCACTGTATACCAAATGATCATTATGCTTATTATGTTAATTACTAACCCATTTTCTCCAGAAACATTGTATGACACTTAATGTAAGCCATTTATTGACATTGCAGCAGAAATTTAATTTTCTGACTACAGACCATACATAGCTTTAAATTCATCAGAAACAAGCTGAAAGCTTTTTTGTCATCTGAAAACTAGACTCATTCAGATGCCTTTTTTAACAAATTTCTTTCATAAAATTTTATTGTTCATTATTTGGAATAAAGAGGTTTTATTTCTCCTGCAGAAAAGTTGTACTTTATTTCTTTGGATTGTTTAGCTTTCTGGAATGCTGGGTAGATAATCTGAAGACTGGGTGGTAACTACGAATATTGTGTACAGAAATGAGACAGATCTGGCAAAAATATAATGACAGACAAAAACCTTCATACTGAATCACTAGGTGTTTTGGGGTTTTTCTGCTTGTTTTCTCAAAACTCTTGTAAAAAACCACAGCAAACCAAACCCACAAATCCACATCACATTTGACTTGCTTTAACTGTTCTGTTTAAAATCCCAATTAGTAATTCCCTTTTAAACTCTGTATTTAGTGGACATATTACAACATTGAGTTTTTCCACCCTAAAACAATGGTTGTCTTTTTACATGGTGACAGTAAACTATGAAAGTAAATAATGTAAACTGTTCAAACTTTTTGGACCTCTCTTTAGCCATTATTATAGGACAATTATATAGCACATTAATATTGGTATATTCCTAAGAAGCAGAAAAGGTCTCTTTAAACTTTTAGACAATGTAAGAGGAATTAGAATGAACAAGAAATACAAGAGTATGCTGTTTAGAAGAGTAAATTTTGCACCTTTTTTTCTGATTTAGTTTTTAATAATTTCCAGTTTCTAAGTAATAGCAAAAAGAGATATAAACTGTAGGTCAAGCAAGAAGAAATACAATTATACTATTTGTCTTGTTTATACAAAGAATTAAATACAGAATAACTTTTAAGCAAATTGAGCAGTCCCATGACAAATTTCCTAGTGTAGAGGTATTTATGAATTTGAAGTAATTTTTAATAGCTGTTTCTAGTATTGATGGGGGTGAAGGCAGGAGGCAGGGGGCAAGAGATCCATAGAATTTCCACATATATATGCGTACATAATCTCCACACATCTTTTTAAACTTATATCACTGCTTTAGCATTTTCAGTTTATTTTTTGTATTAATCCTTCAATAATTGCAAATATCTTTAGGGAAAAAAACCCCATACATTTAAGTTCCTTTTTTACTGTATAATATAGCTCAAACCCAGCTCTAATATTTGCAGCAGTGTGTGGGAGTGACATAAAACAAGGTTATAAATTTTGAAGAGTATTTGATGTTCAGGGAGGCTGTATTTATTACCTAACTTCCTCTTATTTGTGTGAAATAACCTTCTGCTGTGCATCTTAATTTTGAAAGGAAAGCAGAATCTTGAACAAAATGTGATATATGACACACTTTATCCAAAATGTAGATCCAAAAGACTCTGGCTGGAGGTCAATTCTTTGAATCCTTTAATAGCTTCCTTAGATCTTTCACTTAGAGGGAACACTTAGCTATGGGTAACATCATGCCACCTATCCAAATATCAGCAACGAAATGGACAAATGGAAACAAGTCAAGCAGTGAATGACTCTTTATTCATATGGGCCTGGTGCCATGCTCTGGTCAGCACGTACACAAGTTTCAGTGTCCTTCCATCTGTCCTCATCCTAACCAAAACCCTGACTCTGAATGCAGAGGAACGGCTTCTACAGAACTTCTTCTAATGAATCTAGACAGGGCATGAATAATGTTTTAATGGAAATGTTTCAATCAATATCATCTATTTGCCTGCACTTTATATTTCCATTTCTCTGAAAAATATCTCTATTTTAGGGTTGTTTCTAATTCAGAACTGAAATACAAGGATTCAGTGTATGTAGGAGCTAGTGAGAAAGCAACTATAAGTTCAACATATTTTAAGATAATATATTTAATATTAATATATTTTCAACATATTTTAAGGTAGTGAAGTTTTAATTTAATTGCTAGTGTAAACATATTTCAAACTACAGAAATAATATTTCTTTTAATGTAGCTTATATTGTTCCATCATTTCAAATCTACAATCAGCCACCTTTTAAAGACACTCATGATTTGTTCTTGTGCAGTTCTGAGCTCTCTAAATTGCCATTTGCATTGCTGAGAATTAAAATCTTTCTACACCTTAGAAAACAGGGTGGGTACCATTTCTATAGGTTTGACTTAATTCTATTCTTTTGAGTAGTGTGATTTCACTGCTAGTGCGCTAAATGGTTGTTCTCATGGAATTAGGAAGTTGAGGTCTCTTTGCTGAGTTTATGATAAGAAAATCAATATCCCAAGGTCTTTGATTGTTTAGAAATTTTGAAAATTGCATGGTGGGATGAAGTGTCTACATGAGACCAATGTTCACATGGAAGTCAATTTCTACATTTTCAAAATAAATTGTGCTTCATCATGCCCTTCCCTAAATAGTAATTACTTGGATAGACCTACCTTCCTTATTTTTTTTATTTTAAATTTTTTTAAATATTCAGATGTATCACTCTATGAACAGCAAACTGGGCATTATCACATTCTCTCTCTCTCTCGCTCGCTTGCTCACTCGCTCGCTCTCTTTGTTTTGTTTTGGTTTTGTTTGTTTGTTTGTTTGTTTGTTTTCCCAGGCAAGGTTTACATGATTAAAAATCTTTTGATATTTGGACTCCATTTAAAAATATAGCAAACTTAAGGTATAAGCTTTTGCTATCAGGAAGCATTTGAACCATTTGCATTGAAGTTTTTTTAAGGTTTTCATTTTAAATTTCTACATTTTGGTGCTTTTTATGCTGTTATTGAAAAACATCCAAATGAATGGCAAATCAAACATTTAATAGTACTATTGCAGTTAGTTAGTAAGAAGATTCTTTCTAAGGAAACAGCTGATACAGTTGTACAGCTGTAAAAGTGAGCAATTTTCAGGCCCATTAACTTTCAACAGGTCTGGACAGACAGATCAAATAAGCAGCTATGTATAAATTGAGAACAATAACATTAACATGGGGGAAAAAATCATCAAGCCTCTACAACAACAACAGAGACAGGGGTTAGCATCTCCTTGACAACCAGGAGTGAGATGTCAAAAATGGAGAGGTATTTTTTATGAAAATTTTTTTCACTACTAACTGTATGTCTAAGAATTGCAGATTGTATGTAAACAATTTTTAAGGTACACAAAATTTCACTGGTTGAATGTCTGTCTGCTAATTCACATTTCTGAAAAAAAAAATTATATGGTTTTGTAGGATCCATGAAAACTAGTAGGGGAATACTTCCACTCACACATTCTTCCAGCAATCAATTTATTAAGGACAGAAGCACACAAGGAACAATTAAACACTGCCTTTCATATGATAGCTATGCCTTTTAACTCAAACCTCAAAATTCAGATCTTTAAGGGAGATCTGCAGGGCAGCCTCAGTAGATAAAATGAAGAGTAAAATTCTATTAAATGTTAAAAACATTTATGTTGTGTTAAAATGTAATGTAAAAGATGCTGAGACTGGAGACATCACAAGTGCTGTTTCTCACATGCTGCTAGAAGTTCATTATCTCACAAATGCAAAGCTTTTTTCCAGACCCCTGTGGAACTTGTCATCGTTTTTGCTTGTTTGTATCCCATTATGCCATGTTATCACTAAATAATTTTCTGCCTTAAAGTGTATAATGAATTAACATTCTTCACAGGTTAATGTTCCCAATGTGCTTTTGGATTGGCTTGATTATTTCTCTGCCTGTCAGAACCAGTGTGTGGCTCATCATAAGAATTTGTGCATTTTTCCAAACATATTAGTTGCTCAACTAAAGAAGCTGTTTCTTAATGCAAGCCTTGATTATATTTTCAGATATGTCCAAGCATACATTCAGTTTACTTAAACATTTCCAATTAAAACGCCACTATGGTCCTGCAGTCCAATGGAACATCTGAATGACAGAGGGGTGAAAGGCAATTTTTTAAAAGAAATCTACACAGAGTAGGCAAAAAAACATACATAGTAGATACACATGTTGAAAATAATGAGCTAGAAAAAAAGCTGGTGTTGTTCCTTTAAGAACATCTTGCAAGTCTTATGACTACTTTAAAGAAAAACTTTGGATACGAATAATCAGCTTCAGTTAAGAGTGTGAATGGCAGCAATTACTTTACACATAAATAAAAAGGAAAATGTCCTTACATTGTTATATACACTTAGATTATATCTATTCTGGAATATTTGTATTCTGTCCCTCTACTTCAAAGGGTGAAAAGGTACATAAAGGGTTAGAAATGATGATTGAGGTGATGAGGTGACACTTGTGCTGGGAGACATTGAATAGGCTATGACACTGCATCTAAGGAAAAAATGACCAGAAGAAGGCATTGGGGAGCTTTTACGTAGCGGGATGAAAACGAATAGAGATTGGTAATTTTTCTTCTAACCATACAAGAACACAGCAAATAAAAGGGTCAGACAGCATGCTGGAAACACATAAAAGACAGTTTTTTCAAGCAGAAAGCAGTCAAGAGCTGAAGTCCTTGCCAAGATATTTACAGTCCAAAAGCATAAATAGGTTCATAAAAGATTAGATAAATGCATGGGAAAATTACCCTAGAAACTGCTATTAAAACCAGATCTTTTGGCTAAGGCAGTCCCTAAGCTGCAAATTGCAAGGGTTTTTCATTTCTCTGCTGTTAAAAGGAGGTTTTCCTTAAGCAGTGCTGACCCCATTCAGCGGGAGGATTCTGGGAAAGATGGATCTTTAATCTGACCTAAGGCATTTATACACATGTACTTATACTGTCCTGAAAATCTTCAGCTCAATATGAAACCATAATTTCAGCAAGTACTTTGATGTTGTGTCAAGCTCTAAACATTTTGCTAAAGTATTACCTTCTACAGTGGCATTTCACCTTTTGTGCTGCAGAGTATATTCCCTTTTTCCATCTCTATTTCTTTCTGAGACACAGTTTACACTAAGGCAGAGGTTATGGCTCTATTAACACATAGGTCAGTTTTATTTAAATGGCAACACAGAGCCATGACAGGTGAACAGTGTGTTGTAACTGGGTCCTTCAACTCAGTAGAATATACATTTCTGTTGAAACCTATCAGTAAGTGTCAAAATCTCAAATAAGAAAGAATGACATCTAGCAGTCATCCTCATTAAATGCAAAAATAAAGACATCAAAAATAAGTGGACAGTTTCTCCACTGCAGAATTTAATAAAGTGAGTAGCACACTATTAAATGGAGGGGGGGATGGAAAGCTGTCAGTAAATGTCTTTTCATATATATATATTTGCATATAAAGAACATCTCATATTTTGCAGAAGAAGACTGAGTTATGAATTAAATGTCCTCATTTGGGTGACAGTATTCCACCAACTCCTAGCACAAGAAGGCTGAAACAGATGTCCCAAAATTCAGCTGGGTCTCTCTGCTTAATGAGATGAGGTCTGCCCTGATCTGCTGCAGTGCTGTATTACCTTGGGGTCATGATTACCTTTGCTCACCAATTAGATGTCTCTGTCTTTAGCCAAGAGTCAGCATGCAGCTTCATTTTGTCCCCCTTCATTTTCCTTTTTTCCACAATCTCCATCCTAATTCCAACAAAAACTTTAAATATTTTTTCCTACTTGTGTCCAAGTAACATGTTTAGGTTTTAATTTTTAAGATTTTTTGAATGCAGGGCAAGTGATCCTTTTTTTTAGTGGGCCAAAAGCTCACTGGAGATGACAAAAGAAAGAGAAGGAAGGAAGGAAGGAAGGAAGGAAGGAAGGAAGGAAGGAAGGAAGGAAGGAAGGAAGGAAGGAAGGAAGGAAGGAAGGAAGGAAGGAAGGAAGGAAGGAAGGAAGGAAGGAAGGAAGGAAGGAAGGAAGGAAGGAAGGAAGGAAGGAAGGAAGGAAGGAAGGAAGGAAGGAAGGAAGGAAGGAAGGAAGGAAGGAAGGAAGGAAGGAAGGAAGGAAGGAAGGAAGGAAGGAAGGAAGGAAGGAAGGAAGGAAGGAAGGAAGGAAGGAAAGAAGGAAGAAAGAAAGAAAGAAAGAAAGAAAGAAAGAAAGAAAGAAAGAAAGAAAGAAGAAGAAAGAAAGAAAGAAAGAAAGAAAGAAAGAAAGAAAGAAAGAAAGAAAGAAAGAAAGAAAGAAAGAAAGAAAGAAAGAAAGAAAGAAAGAAAGAAAGAAAGAAAGAAAGAAAGAAAGAAAGAAAGAAAGAAAGAAAGAAAGAAAGAAAGAAAGAAAGAAAGAAAAGAAGAAGAAAGAAAGAAGAAAGAAAGAAAGAAAAAGAAAGAAGAAGAAAGAAAGAAAAGAAAGAAAGAAAGAGAAAGAATTTATACTAAACCCATTGCACTGTGGCAACGAAAGTAGTAAGCTTTTGCTGTTGCAGTGTACAATATACTAAATTGCAGCTGAAGCAAGTCAGAATGTGCCATTAGTCAGGTATTGTCCATTTTTGTGTGAGGGAATGCATTTTGTTTGATGTCTCTCTCCCTTTCCTATCTTAGAGAGGCTCCTATTGCTCGTGGGGTCTGAGGAAAATTGTGCTCAAGTCAATCACCACAGGCTATGCCATGCAAATAAAAGCAAATAATCGAAGAGCCAGAGGGATCTGAGTGCTGAGAACTTGAATCCAAGATCCTGCTGAGTGTGTGACTTCTGAAATGGCTCACAGTCTCTTTGGCAATGTGGGACTTTTCACAGCTTGCCCCAGTCTATGATTTTTTTGAACAGTTTAGGTTAAGACTTCACAGGAATATACTAAAAATTCAGCTATAGTATTTAAGATATATTTTTTTAATATGGAGGAAGAGAAGATATCCCAAGAAGTCACAACACCAAAGGTTCACATTGTTAGAGAAAAGAGGGAAAAATCTAGCTTTCCACTTCCTTTCAGTGCCAATGACAGTTGTCTTTTAACACTAGGTGATACTTCTATCAGAGCCTCGGTAAACAAATAAGAGAGAAAATTAAATTACTAAATATGTCTAACAGGAAAAAATAAAGTGGTTTTATCACTCAAATATGAGTGCAACTGAAATAATTTAAATTATTAGAATACTAAAACACAACAGTACCTCTCAAGATTACCTATACTTTCACAGAAATAAATTTACTTCTCTAGACTACAGAAAATCCATGTCATATTTTCAACTAACATTTCCTTTTCTCAAGGCCTATTTTGCAAGGCTGGTGAAAGCCATGTAAACACATAACATTTAAGTTATTAAAGCCAAAGTACTCAATAGCTTGTCATTGTCTGTCCACAGTCTGGGAAGAAACACAATCAGGTAATTTCTGAAGATGCTTGACAGACGTAGTATACAATAATGAACAGATGAACAGTGATCCTTGATTACTGTAAAGAAATTTGGCAACACCAGGAGAGTGAATTTTTTAAAAGTGAGCACTGAGAAAACACACAGAGAACTAGGATAAGAAATGTGAAGGTCTTCCTTTAGCACTTCATAACCCCTTACATCTTTCTAACTATTGACAACCAAGTTGAGAGTGGGATGGTTCTTTCAGCTCTAACACAAAAAGCTGCCTTGTTTATGAAAAAAATCAGGCATGCAGTTGTAAGAAAAATAAAGGTAAAAGAAATAGAGTATAGTCTATGGGTTATCAAATTCTGGGGGAAAATGACATGAAATTAAATTTGGATTTTTTTTTTTTTTAAATTTTAAATTATGAGAAAGCAATTTCCAAATTCAGCATAAGATATTAAGGATCCTTCTTTCTCAGAGAAGAAGGATAAATACAGTAAAACAATAATCTCAAGGGACTGGTGTTTTTTGAAAAAGCTACGTTTTCCAATAAAAAGCAGTAGGATGTCCTTCTGCTGTAAGCAGGAGCATGCAGCAACAATCCTGGGCAAAGAGCTGCAAGCAACTGATGTGTTTTACTGGTGTGGAAAGGTGAAGAAGAGCATGCTCTTCTCCCTGAGGTGCATCCTCTCCTTTCCCAAGGGGAAGCTGCCAATCATGGTGCCATCTGGTGGCTTGTACTCCTTGCAGCTGCCTCGGTTCAAACTTCACTCAAAAAGGAACATCTCTCAGTTGCTGTTTGCAAACTGCTTCAAACAAGGTGCCTGAGCACTGGTTTCTACAAAATGAAACTTTTACAAGGAACAGTTGACAGATTTCCTGACAGTTCATTTTGGCATCTGTGTAGAGGGCATGCTGTGATAACAGTTCTCTAATTTTTTTGAATGAGTTATTTGAGGAGAAGGCTGAAGAAAAACACTGAAAAAGAAATTTGACACTTTATTAAGATAGCTGTGTTGGTAACTCTACTAATCTACCGAACTAATGAGGAAAATGAGGATAGCAAGGATTAAATAAATAGTATAAAACAATGCAGAAAATACAATTTAAAAGCCAGAAAATACCATCAAAAATAATAAAGACCTAAACTATAAAATGAGTATGGCACCAGAGACTTGGCATAATCAAGGATAGCCTGTAGGGTCACAATGTACAGTTTATTCTGTGGGGATTTATCAATCCAGTCTGCAATCAATCTTCTGTGAAATGTTTTTGTAACTATTCCATAGCATGTGAACATCTAAACATGAACAATAAGAAGCACAAAAAGCAATCTTTCACTGAGGTGGTACATACTTTTTACTCCAGTGATATTCCTACAAGGTTGTCTAAACACCAAAAACTTACACATTAAAAATATTTACCTCTGTATTTCTAATTGAAGTAGAAAATTAATAGCTTTTATCTATTGTAGCCTGATTTTAGTAAGACCTCTCCTCAAAAAGTATCTTCCATAATTGAAATTATTTCTGGTTTACCCTGGTGTAAAAGAAAGTACTAGCTCAATGTGAAACCTTGGTTAGAAAACAGGTGGAGATTAATTTTAAATTGACATTTTGCAAGAGCATACTGCCCAAGCAATTTGTTCACACAAGGCAAGGCCCTAATATTTTGAATGTTACTATCAACAACTGTTGTGCATTTTGATGGAATAGATGAAAAACAAATCTCTTCGAGGGTATTGAGATAGTTAAAATTGAAATAGCCTTTTTCTACTGCTGCATCATTTATGAAAACAAACTTTAACAAAGTAGCCTATAGTTATCATGTGCTGTTCAAGCCCAATATTATGAAAAAGTGTAACTTGGCAACCTCATGTTCAATTTCCTCATAGAGCTGAGAGCACCAGCATGTGTCTATCTACAAACCATTATCACTGAGTAAATGCAGCAGAAGATAATCTTCTGTGTTAAACTGGTTGTCAGTAGATTAAATCTATAACTACTGGGATCATACCCACAGAGTGCAATATGTCTTTGCCCTGTTTTTTTAAAGACAAACATTTTTATCTCTGAGTATATGCAAACAAATTGTGAAGGTTTAGAAAACTTTTATGGGGGATTTTTCTTCCCTAAGCATCATGATAAAATGGTAATCAAATGCTGTTTATGCAGGAGACACTGTCACCTTGAAAAATATTTCCTTTTTCACTTATAGCAAAAATACTGTTTGGGAGTTGGACTGAGCATAACACTAATGAACAAATACCTCTGTTAGTAGCAATTTCTGTACAGTTATCTGAGAACTTGGGATTTAATTTACAGACGTGAAATGTCTGTAAAAAATAAATAAATGGTAGAGCATAAATTAAGGGTTTTGAAAAATTAATTTCCATCAAAGTATATAATATCACAGATTAAATTTTTACTTTTAATTTACTTTGAATTTAGTCCTATATTCTGAATGAGGACACATTTTGACATGTCTTATGAAGCTTTGTCATTAAATTTCATTTGCTTTTAAGACCTTTATTTTTCATCTGCTTTCCTGAGGTTCACAAATTTTCTCCTTCCCTTCCCTGAACTTCTTATGCTCCTAAATTCAGTGACATATTTATAAATACAAATAGAAAAAATGTCAGACAACATTTTTTCAGGAGGTGAAGTGAGTTAAATAGAGTGAGACACCCTGGCAAGTAGAGGTGATTTTGCTGGTAGCCATAGTTAAGATCCCTAGTATAAAAGGATGAAATTTATATAAGCTGTTCTCTTTTCCTTCTAGTAGGAGCACCTGGCAGTGGGTTTTGAATAAGGGGTAGTGTGAAAGCAGAGAGAGGAGAGAGGAGAGGGAAAGAGAGGAAGAGAGGAAGAAAGGAAGAAAGGAAGAAAGGAAGAAAGGAAGAGAGAAAGAAAGGAAGAAAGGAAGAAAGGAAGAAGGATAGCCATTCCTGGGTCCAGTGTCAATCAAGCTGATGAGGACTCAAGGGTCCTGAGGGTGCCATCTGGGTTGCATGGGTGTGCTTTTTTTATAGACAAGTTTCCCCTGCTCTGGAGCTAGGTTTCTGGCTCTCTTTGCAAGTTATTTATCATGCACACTTCCTTCTTACAGACCTTTCTGGAAAAGGGTTATAGTGCTTTTGGGGCTTTGATGGTCCTAATACCCCATAATGAGTTTGCCTTTGCTCAACAGTCCAAACCTGCCTCTTGACTTCACTCCTGCACTTGCACTGTGCTGTGCTGTGCTTTTCTCCAGGAGCCAGAACAAGGTTGTTTGTCCCAGAAAAATGCTGCCCTGCCCCCCTATGGTACCCCTCTCCAGCAGCATCCTGCTCCTTCTCCCAGCATGTTCTTACCAACAATCCTTGTTCGGTAATCCATGGCTATCCACCTAGAGGTGTTTGACACACATACATTAGCCCCTTGTCGTCTGAGCTTCTAAGACCCCTGGCTGCTTTTCTCAGCAGAACTATAGCTCTTGTTCTGATTCCCTTTCGAGTAGGACTTGTCCTAACATAATTTGAGTAGGACACCACCTTGATTTTCCAAGACATTAAACCCTATGGAAAACTCCACTCACCTCAGTACAAAACATCTCCACTGCCAGTGGCTCACCAGCTATTTGCAATGTGTTAACAACAGATAGCAGAAAAAATTCCTGTCAGGGATTAGGAACACTGAACCAGTCACCACAGTCCGTGTCCCATATTCTCTGGCATAAGAGGAATCAGTGTAATTATAAGAAAAGGGTGATTTAAGAGTTTGTGTCATGAGTCCCGCTCTAGGCTGGGAACAAAGCATTAACAGAAGCTTTTTCTCATGAAAGCTTTATTTTTGCAGGTACTGAGGCAGCTTGCCTGGGAGACATACTGTAAATATTGGGCAAACCAGTTGTGTAGCTCATGAGGATAGAAGAAATTAATATTTTAGTCCAATGGCTGAAAAACTGGGACATGGCCTGGCAAGAGGGCTGTTCATTATGTGACTGGCTGTGGCTGCCTCCAGTCTGGGTCCATCTGTTCTTTCTCCATCCTCTTTTGAGCCCTAGAGCCCCCACTGCCCTCAATGGCAGTTGATTATGGGCTACTTCATGGCTGTGTAGCTTTAAAGAGCCTGTGTAACACTGATGCCACAATCTGAGATCCATTAAAAGCACGCTGCAGTGGTGGTGTTTCTCTACAAGAGCTAAGAAATCAGATGGTCTCTTTGGAGTGGTCTGCATGACTTCCAGTTATACACGGACACACTTTATATTTTTATTTATTGTATTACTATTGAAGAAACAGAAGATCTATTAATAACTCAGAGAGTCAACCTCTAGTATTCAGCTTCTGATCATTTCAGATAGAACATGGCATTTTCTATGTCTGGCAATAAAAAGAAAGGTTGTCAGAAAGCAAAAAATTCAGCATCCTTTTTGCTGTTGTTTTCCTTAAATAAAGCAAAAAGTTACGGTTATGGTGAAGGACTCTATTTATTTCTCCCTAAGACTGAAATGTGATACAAAGTGTGTTTTTTTAGACCCTATGCAGGTTGAGGAAGGGCAAAAAATCCCCAAAAAACCCAAACCAACCCTAATGCACTCAAATAATGTTTCTTAATGAGTGTTTGTGTCTTTGTCTAATGTGTCTTTGCAGGAGAGCAAATTTTCGCGGGTAAAATTACTGCTCTTTTGATTCTTTCTGTCTTATTGCTAAGAAATGTGAATGTAAATAGAAAATGGATGACAAGTGGCTTTCAAGAAGTCTCATCAGATGTTTAAATTTAAGTCTGTTTACCATTTTTTATACTTAAAGAGGAATTCTGTACATCATTTATTTGACAAATATTCATTTAAAAACAGATTTTTTTTACATCAGTTATTAATTACTAAAATATATTACCCTAAAATCTTGAATCACCAGTAAACTTTGGGCATTTTCTCTGGGTGCTCTTCTTAACCCTTTTTATTGGCTTTTTATAAAGAAGTCCTAAACTAAAATGGAGTTGATTTTCAGACTGTGCTGAAAATGAGAGCGAGTAATAGGCACAAGATACTTGTGATTTGGGTCATTGCTATAATTATTTTAGCAACATAATTAAGTCTCAATCAACTGAAGTCACTAAGCACTGTAGTAAACAGTGCAGTACAAATAACTGCTGAAAGTAATTTAGATAATGCTTCTTGCTAAATTCTACTTTCACTGTCAAGCTCTCTAGTAAAAAGGTATTTTCCTGGGGGGCCTTGCTTTGAAAACTATTTCATTCTTTCTACTTAAATGCAATAAAGTTAAACCTTATCTATAGCTAGTCAAGCTTCTAGAGCTTGCAAGACAGTTATTATTTATGCTTACATTAAAAGTCAATAAAAATGGTAAGCATACATAGAGAAAAAATGAAAATAATTATCTTCTGCAACCCACATTTTTTCAATTGTTTGTTTCAGAGATGGCCCCTCAAATACCTCTCTTTTCAGTCTTTCTTTCATATGCCTGCATTAAGCTGATCAGAAGGTTGAAATTCAGCCTTCAAGAACGCCTCACAGCGGGAAGAATTTAGCATTTGATCTTTTCCTCTGTTCCACACTGTGTGGAAAGTGTTCCATTTTATAAATTAAAATAGTGTTTAAATTATGAAAATCCATATGTAATCTCAGAGAAAAAGCAACAAAAAACCCAACCAAACCAACTGACCAAACAGGTTTGAATTCTAGTCAAGAAAAACAACGTATTTACTAGCTTTTTTTTAACCGATCTTTTTCTCTGCACGTTGTTTTTATGGGATTATTTTCACTAAATGAGTAATCATATCATAGCAGACTGGACAAATGGAGGTCCTTTATGTGTCTTTGTGGAAGCAGCACTTTTTCACTTTTAGTTACATTTTCAAAACTTTGTATGCATGCATCTGTAAATATAGGTTATATATATTTAAATACAGTTGAGAGATCATTGATAAATATCATTATAATGGTCACCAGTTTTTTATTTTTAACCATATTTTATATTATTTCTATTGAGTACAAAAAAAGTTGTTCTGTTCTGCTTTTCAGAGAAATTAATTCATTCTTCAATTTCATCCGATGTCAACCTAATAGAGGAGGAGGGGAGTCTGTTCTGCTCTATTGACAATTTCATGACTTGCAGAGCTGGTGTTTTTCTTTCCAAAGTTGTGTGTTGCTTAACTGGGAAACAAAGTAAATGGTGCTATTATGCTATTTCTAGTATTCTTTTACATTGTGACACACAACCTGGAAAAAAGTATATCACCTTGGATATCAGTTATCTGTGGCAACACAAGCCCTATTAAATGATTGAATTTAATATGGTTGCAGACAGATAGAAAACAATAAATGTGGCAGGACATAATTTCTAACGTTACAGTCAGTGTTCACAGCTGGGATTGAGGTCTGTGTCTGGATTCAAGGGTCTCAATTTACTTCTGCACCTTTAGCTCTCCTCTTCAGATGAGTTTTTTCTGTGTCAGAGACACAGATCTGTTGAAGGAAGTCAAAGGTGTATTCTGTGACTGAAGACAAAAAATATAATTATAAGAATATTAACCCACTCTGTCAAAGCCAATAACATGTTTTTTGCTACTTGCAAGAAACAAAATGCATTTTATTGACTAGAACTCCAGAATGGAACATGAACAGCAATGCATGTGAAAGCAGGCTCTCCACTTTGGAGAGCAAGGCACAAATTAAAAAAGAAGTAATCTCCTTCTTTATAATTCTGTTCTGCTGTATTTGATTAATTAGAATAACCCTCCTCCCTTTCTTCTCTCAAATTGTTATATCAAGGGAATGTGATATTAATTGAAAATTCTTCTTTCCCCTCAGGTATCCAAATGTTCATATGGCAGGATTAATCCTTCCTGTTAATTTGATTACTAATAAAAAATTACAGTTTTTATTTATTGCTCAGTTTAATAATTAATTTCTCCCATCTGCTGTTTAACAACACTGGACTACACTGAGATGGTAATCATAAATATTAAAGGTTCATGGATTTCTGCCAATTTATGCCAAAGTAAAATTTTCCCTGTGCACAAGCATTATCTCATTTTTGTTGGCAATGCTTATACCCTATGTAAACAATGGAAAGTAGGCCATGTTTTCTGGGTTCATAAAAACATCACTGAAGTCAATGCTGAAAATCAATCCAGATGGAGTTCAGTACAGAAATAATGTGCCCTACCAATTTTTTCATGGACTTAAAGAACGAGTTAGATGCCTATTTTATCTCTGAAAAACCTTTTTTTCAGTGCTAATTGCAAAGAGGCTCATCTCTGCTGGAAGAAAATTAGGTCAGTTGAACTGAGAACAATATTATCTGCTCCAGGGAAAATGTAAGATTATGGCTTTATGGCTAGATACAGGCTATATGTATAGATACATATTTCCCTCCATATCTAGAGATACATAGAAAAACAAGACTTACATATGTGTATATGCATTTGTGTACAACCAGTTAAATATACTTCCAAAATGACACAATTTCCATTTTGTACATCTGAGGTAGCTTGTAAATGATGGGAAAACACTATTTCAGTTAATAATAGATGTTACTTTTGAATTTGATGCTACTTTCAAATCCAAACTGCATTTGACTTTGCCGAAAGGAAAATAAACTAATATAGTAGGCCAGTTTTCACACTAGTAACACAGTGTAAAGACATGTATTTAAAGAGGCTGATCCTATGAATTTCACTGCAAAATTGTCTCTGTATCTTTTTATAAAATGTTTACCAAGAATTAGAAATGAAGCCTCATTGGCTCAAATGCAGAAGGAAAGACAGGTAGAAGAACCTGACACAGCATGTCAGATGCTAATCTTTGATATTAAGCTGACAGGAAAGTATCAAAACAAGTATCAAAACAGTCTCACAGGAAGGCACTGAGATTTGTTTAATAAGCAAATACTTCTAAGGATCTGATAATATCACTACTTACATGCCGTGTTTTGAAAACACAAAGAATCTTGGCATCCACCACTCTTCCTGGCACCTCAGGGAATATTTGTTTTCCACATGCTATAAAAGCATGAGATAAGAAACCATGCAATTGTACACAAAAAAGATCCTTCCAGTACTCAGGAGTGAATGAACTGGGATGTTGGGTAATACTTTTAAACTTGTCTCTATTTAACTGTGGATATGTGAGACCTATTTGTGTTGTTAAGTGGTAACAAGTGTTTTAAGGGAATTCTATTGGTAACTCAGACTAAAGCTGACATAATTTTGCCCTTCATATAACATTCAAATTGTACAGCAAATTAACATTGGAAAACCTGGGTAGCAAGTAATGCTGATGAAGATCAAACCGATTTATGAGTGTGGTAATAAAAAAGTGTCATAGATCACAGAATATGCTGAGTTGGAAGGGACCCATAAGGATCACTGTATCCAGCTCCTGGCCCTGCACAGGGGCCATTTCCAAGAATAACATCACAAACTCAAGAGTATTGTCCAAATGCTTCTTGAACTCTGTCAGGTTTGGTGCTGTGACCACTGCCCTAGGGAGCTTCTCTCAGTGTCCAACCACCCACTGGGTGAAGAACCTTTTCCAAATATCCAATCTAAACCTCCCCTGACACAATTTCAGGCCATTCCCTCGGGTCCTGCCACTGGTCACCACAGAGAAGGGATCTATTTCTGTCCCTCCTCTTCCCCTCAGAAGGAAGTTTCAGACTGCAATGAGGTTTCCGCTCAGTCTTCTCTTCTTCAGGCTGAGCAGACCAAGTGACCTCAGCTATTCATCATACGACTTTCCCTCAAGGCCCTTCCCATCTTTATTGCCCTCCTTTGGACTCTCTCTAACAGTTTAATATCATCCTTAGTCTGTGGCACCCAAAACTACCCCCAGCACTCGAGGTGAGGCTGCCCCAGTGCAGAGCAGGGCAGGACAATCCCCTCCCTTGCCTGGCTGGTGATGCTGTGCCTGATGCCCCCCAGGACAAGGCATCTGACCTGTGAGCCAGTTGCTCAGCCATCACATGCTGTGTTTATCCAGTTTTGTGCTGGATGTTTTCTTCAGAAGGATCCTGTGAGTGATAGTATGAAAAACTTAAATGAAATCCAAATTACATCAACAGACTTCCCTTGATCTTCAACTTGGGAGTTTACCTGGTCATAAAAGGAAATCAGGTTTGCTAAAACAGGACTTTCCTCTCACAAAGCTGTGCTGACTGTGACCGATGACTGTGTTGTCTTTCAGTGTTTTAATATGTCCCAGAATAATCTTCTCCAAGGAAAGAAAGGAAAACTTCAGTAATTTCAGTGTTTCCTACACTCACATCAGCTGTAGAATATGAGAAATGCCTTTAGAAGAAGGCAAACATAAAATACTCCGTGTGGCTGAATATATTTTATGATCACATTGAGACTTGGAAGATTACATAGTATTTTTTTTTACATCATTTCAGAAATTAAAGTAGGGAATTCACTAAGCCAAAAAAGAATTTACTGGACCCTAGAAGCTGAATACAAGCTTCTCTGTTTTTCCCTCTGGGGAAAGATTTGCATGTCCCAAATGTATTTCTGCAGAACTGAGCTGCGTGTATCCTATACTCCACAGGGAAGGAGAACCACATCAGTGTTCCTCTACTTCTTTCTTAATTAAAATGTAATGCTTTCCGTGAAAATTAAATCGTTTCAAAGGAAAGCATTCCCTGCCTATAATATTCTATCTCCCACAAGTCTAGAGACCATTTTAGCTTATCTTGATAAGTGATTAATTCAACCTGCAAAACTGAATATGATAAATAGTAGTAGTTCATACGTACTGGTTACATATGTAATGCTTAAAGTTAAATAGGAGCTTTCCATCCAATATTGGAAGCTAATCAGTTCCAAGTTAAAGAGAAACAAATATTTAAATGATTACAAATACATGATATAAAATATATACTTATTATATTACATATGTATATGTATGAGACTCATTTAAGTAATTTCAGCTACCTTCTGTTAAACATTTAACATTTTCTGGCTATGCAAAGGCTTAAATTATCTGAGTATTTGTAATTTATTTTTACATTTAAAGATGGACATATTCAGCCCAAAAAGAAGTCTGGGGAGAGGAGAGGAGAGGAGAGGAGAGGAGAGGAGAGGAGAGGAGAGGAGAGGAGAGGAGAGGAGAGGAGAGGAGAGGAGAGGAGAGGAGAGGAGAGGAGAGGAGAGGAGAGGAGAGGAGAGGAGAGGAGAGGAGAGGAGAGGAGAGGAGAGGAGAGGAGAGGAGAGGAGAGGAGAGGAGAGGAGAGGAGAGGAGAGGAGAGGAGAGGAGAGGAGAGGAGAGGAGAGGAGAGGAGAGGAGAGGAGAGGAGAGGAGAGGAGAGGAGAGGAGAGGAGAGGAGAGGAGAGGAGAGGAGAGGAGAGGAGAGGAAGTCCTTCCTAGGAAGTCTGTTCCATATTATAACCAAACTCTCAGTAAAGTGCTCCCTAATATCCATAGAGAGGACTTCTATGATGGGTAATGCAAACAATAATAATATAACAGCTGATGTGGTCTGTGTCTGCACCCACTACCTTCTACAGCAAAACTCTCTGAATTTCTCACATAGAAAATAATTAAAGAAAGAATATTTTCTTAAGTAGCAAAAAAACCCCCAAAAAACCCCCCAAAAAACCACAAACAAACAAACAAACAAAAAACCCCAAAAAAGAACCCCAAAAATTTAAATTCATGTAAATGACAAATTAATATATTTTTTTAATCACATTTACCAAGGTAGTTTATAACACAATAAATTAAATGAATTCATATAATTGGTTTGTTCACAAGTAATATACCTACACAATTTTTTTTTTTTTAATGGGAAAGGAATCATGCTGGAATCAAAGTGTTTCATTTTCCTAACTAGTAAAATCTGCCCATTTCACTGGATGTGACCTAATAGTTCCAAAGATGCTATAATGTTTCTCCTTCCCCATTAATTTCCTCAGCACTACCACTTATTAAGTTTCTTTTAATAATTTATTATTAGAAAGCCATTGTACAATAGACTTTGTTGACCTCAGCTTGTGACTTGAGTTCTTTTTTTAATTATTCTGAGTTTTCAATTTTATTATAATTAGAAAGCCTGAAGTGAAATCTAGCAAAAATAGGCAAGTGCTTGTTATACTAAAGAATTTTTACAAACAAAGTCATGAAATCAGATGCAGAGGAATTGAACAGGATTTCCATGGATCTACAGTGCTCACTGAGATTTCATTAGGAATTTATATAAATGCATGCATTTATATGAAATTGTCTATAATTTTTCACTAAAAATGCTTATGCATTTTTAGTTGAATTCTAAATGCTGCTGGGGAAGAAGTATGTATGAACCAAGCAGTATCTCATGTGTAATCTTTTTCCCAAACAACTTTCAACAGCTGGTTATATGACATTTCATAATGTCACAGAAGTCAATTGTTCTTTTTTTCAAAATGATAATAGGATGACTTTTAATCTCAGCTCCTTTCATACATTTGCCCACTTACATTATTTCCATCTGCTGTTATGGTCCATTTTCCATTCTAAGGCAATATGGTGGTATTTCTCAGTGATGTTGCCAGACTGTCAGTAAAGAGCTTGCACTGTAGTTTAATTTGGGTTTCCTCCTGCTTGACTTGCATTCCCTACACATGCAAAGGTCCTGCTAGTCAGAAGTTTGAATGCCTGATGAATGGAAATTAGACCTTTTGTCTGTATGCAATGAGTGGAATTTGAGCACTGAGTAACAGCTCCAGCATGCTGAGTGTGGTTTCTTCATTTCTAGTTTGTGGTTGTACTTTTACAATTACAGATATTCTGTGGGGCTTGCTCCTTTTCTGATTGCACTGTATATGCTGGAACACATTGGACAGTTCAGGAATGAACAAAAAGGGAAGCAATCATTTCTTATGCTTCATAATGAATGTACTGAGGATTATATGGAGATTAAATCTAAGAAAAGTCTCATATAAATACCTGAAGCAAGTCAGCAACATTGTGCATTAAGTTGCTGGGCTTTTCATGGAATCAGATCTTTGAAGTAAAAAAAAAAATAAATTGACCTTCAACAAATTCATCCTACTCATAATAATATCTAACAGCAATTAAAAAAAAATCAAGGCCAGGTTGGATGGAGCTCTGAGCAACATACTCTTGTGGAAGGTGCTCCTTTCCCATGACAGAGGGATTGGAACTAGATGATATCTAAAGGGCTTTCCAATCCAAATAACTCTATGGTTCTATGTAATGCTGTACCCATGTTGTGCAGACAGGTTCCTGTTAGTCGTAAGTTTCAGAACAGAGAAAAGAAAGCTGCACTGTAAATATAGCCAACATATGAATTGAGTAGAAAGCTGTACATGGATTATGCCAAAAAGCTAATGATGGTAAAGTGTCAAGAGGTAACTACTGCTTAAGTTTCAAGAAAATTTTAGTCAGAGCAGAGCTCACTATTGCTGCCCACAAACATCTCTGGAGGGAAAGGCTGAGGTGTTCTTAAGGGGGAAGAATGACTTATGAAAAACTTCTGTGATAAGGAAACCAAGGGTTATAAACTGGCCACAGCAGAAATCTTCAGAGAAAGATATCAGGAAAATACTATTTGTAACCATTATATGAAATTATTTGTAGCAGCAAAATTAGGTTGGTTCACAAGTTCCCTCTGAAGTCACATTCCTCCTCAGTTTGTTGACAAACAAAAGCAGCATAGCACACTCAGGTTATACTTTCTTTATCGTCTTAAGGAAAGGTTTGTTATAATAGCTGGAAAAGTCTGGACTTGTTTCAGATATCACCAAAATGTCACAATGTAGTAGAAAAGAAGTCTAAAGCATTAAAATATTCAATTTTTAGGGTAGGTGAATCCCTGGAGAGACAGAAGAAGGAGTTTAGAGAAGGCACTGTTGAGCTACTTTGGGTACAGAAATCTAAGATATTAAGTGTATCTGGAGTGCAGCTATGATCTTAATACATAGGTGTCTAAACATTGCAGGAGCACAGCATTTCGTCTTACAATCCAGGATGAAAACTTGGATTCTTTACCATCTAAATAGACCTCACAATTGCTATGAGTTAACTGAACTACTACACAAGAAGAGACAGGAAATTAAAAGTTCATTTCTCTAATCCAAGTTGATAAAACTTGATGTTTAAGGGAAAGTTAAACAAGGAATACAGAAAGAATGGGCTGTAACATTTATATTTTAGATATACAAAAATCTGGGTTGGAATCATGTTTTTTTCCTTGTCAATATATCTGGATGATTTTTTTTTTAAAGTCAATTGATTAGATTTACCTCCCAAAGAAAAAAAAATCAAATAAAGTAAAGTATTTCTAAAAATATTGTTGAAACCTGGGCAAACATGTAAGAAAATCAAGGTCTATGTTGCCAATATTCTTTTGTGTCTAGTGGAAATTTCTAGTGGAAATATGTTACTGTGATAGCAGAAAGAATTAGAATAATGAGCTCTATTGAGTTATAAATTGATTACTGAAAACTATTTAGGCCTGACTTTTTAAATCTTCATATTTTCTTGCTTATCATTTATGCATACATTTTGAGGTAGTAATGTTGTATGTTAAGTCACTAATTTTAACCGTGAAGCATAATCTACATCCTAAATCTTCAAATTGTATACTGTAGCTTGCTTATATTTTACATTAAACATTGCACATAGCTGTACTGGTGAAATACATAATTTTATGGAATTGCCAGTGGTATAGCCTCTGTTGTATGGTGCCCAGAAAGTGTCTCATTTGCACAGGAGGCCATTAATGCATATTTCACTTGGTTTTAAAATTTCACTTAGCTGTAAGCTCACCATCTGTGAATGCCAGTGTCCTACCAAATTCCTTTTGAATTTGAATCCAGACTTTTTGAACATATAACATTCAAAATCTTTTAAATTAGCATCCTGTTGTACTTCAGTACATGGATATATTGAGATAAATGCCTTCAGAGCAGGAAATATGAATTGGAAATTGCTCCACATAAGATTGCCAGCTACAGTCTTTAGGGTAGGTACCAAAAGAGTGGTGGTTTAGTGGTTAAAAAATAGAAGAAAAACAGTGATGTGCCCAATTATCCATAAAATACTTGATGTCATTAATAATATTGGTTTTTCATGTCATTTCCCATATGGTGTTACTTTTCCCTGTATTCCATCAATGAAAACCAAAAGACATTGGTAGAGCCTGTAAGTGTCTGGTAAAAAGCTAAAATTGCATCATTCTTTATGAAAAAGAGGTTTGCACAACCAAATGAAACAGTCCATTGCTTCACTCATCAGGAACACACAACCTCTTGTCACATTGCATTTGGAAGTTGTTGCAAAAAATCTTTTTTTTAATTTCTTTTATACTCCTTGAATCTCAGTTGCATGGATTTAAACCACTTCTTTAATTTAAAAATTGTCAACAAAGAATCATCATAAGGTAGAAACATGCTCATCATTTTGAAGAGCAAAGAGAATGAAAAAGAGATGCTTCTGCTCTTTCATGAAATGAAGACTGAGAGTAAAATTATATCCTTATTTAGAAATGTAAATTTAATATAACGTTACTGTCATGGTGCCACATTCTCAGTTACACATGTATTGTCATTGCTTGTGAGGAGATTTTCTTGTGGCAGTTATAGTATAAGGTTCTATGTGATTTTTATTGCAGAAAATTAAATTGAATAATCATAATACCTTTGGATTTTCAGACCCTCAGATCTTCACATGTGTTGGGCTGCATCAAGATCTCACTAGGTAATCCCATAAAATGACAAAAATTTGTGAAAGTTAGAAAACCCTTAGGAAAAGGTGAATGGTATGGGACTATGTACTAGGTGTATGATATGATGATGATGATGATGATATGATGATGATGATGATGATGTGATGATGATAATATGATATATGAAATGTTGGTTTTGGGAGGGGTCTAATATATTCATCAATAAATGCATTTTCATTCACCCTAAAAGTACTTTCAAAATCTTCCTTAAACAGAAGGCCTCTCACAGTTTCCAACAGAGAAGAGGAATTATTTGGGGTTTGTTTTCATTTTTTCTTAGAAATAATTAATTGATTAAAAAAAAGCCTTGCACGGTTCCCGTTTACAGAAAAAAAGGGACAAAGGAATAAGGATATTATGTGATTTTAACCCCAGGTATTGCTCTTTTACTGTGACCCCTCAGCCTATATTAGACTTTATAGTTGATGTTTGGAATTCTTTCTCCTCAAATTTCACTTCTTATGCTTTAGTGAAAAGATTTTAAACACTCATTTTTGAACCGTTCTCCAAATTGATCACATTATTGAATGAGAAAGCACCTTGAAACAGAAAAATTTAATTTTTTTTTTTAATAAAAAGAAGCCAAGAGAGAAATTGAGATTCTTGAGTGAATCTTATAGCAGACATTTTGATGAAGGCCTGTGTGTCTACTGCTGGCCAAGGGGTTGAGGGACCTCCTGAAATTCTGAGTCACTGCTACGGGGTTAAAAATAAAAAAAGAATTTATAAACTTTGAGAGGAAATGAAATGTCTTCACTACATATTTTGAATTTTACACAGTAACTATTGACTGCAAAGCCAATCTGCCGAACAAATAGTTTCCAAGAGACATTTTGTTTTGTCTCACTCCATTACTCAGTTCCCCGCTCAATGTTCAGCTTCTCCTACTGAGTCACTGATTGCCCAAGGTGAAGACAGTCTTATACAGAAAAAAACAGTTTGACTTATTTTTCCACTTGATTTTATTTTTCTTCTTTACTGCTAAGTGATAGCAAATGAAATGATCTTTTAAAAACCTCCAATGTTTTTTTCTAATGTTTAGTTCTTAGTCACATTTTATACTTATGCTTAATAGTAAATGAAATTATTTAATTTCAAGAGATTATATTACTGGTTAGGACAGAGAACAATGATCTGCTTGTGAACAATTTTTAAGAAACGACATTACAAAAAAAGTATTTAGGAACAATTCATGAAGTTGTTCTAACTAAACAATATTTTGGGTACTCATTTTCTCCTCTAAAAATTGATTAAATAAGCAGTAAGTTAGATTACAGGAACACCTGCCCCTTCCTGCTTAACACTGAACTTCCAACAAGCAAGAAAAGAGTGATATTTAATCTTATGTGTAACAATAAGCATCTTAAGTATTTTCACTTCTTTGGATTTCTTTCATTATGTGTTTAAATAGTATTTTCTTCCCAGAGAGACACAGGAAAAGTATTCATACAAATACCTGTTTGCATAGACACTGTGCATTGGAAGAAAGGTCAAAGAGTTTCAAGTTCTAATGTCTACAGTAAAGTTTAATGACAAAATAGGTCAATTCAAGCATTAGTCAAACAGAAAGTTCTCAGTTGTGTAAGAAGTATTTTATTTTTTAACAAGCATAAACCGCAACCAGTTGAAATTAATGGCTTCAGAAAATCTAATTAAGGATAAGGAAATCTTTAAGGTCCTATTTAACAGTGTAAATTTATGGAGCAGTAGCTAGTTACTGGTTTGTGTCTTACTTAAAACAAACCAAAAGGATATTTCATCAAATTCTACTTCTTTAGTAAACTGAATTCAAATCTATGTAAAAATTAAATTTTATAGGAATGATACCTCAAATCCCAAACCTGATGCTGTAATCCGATGCATATAAAATGCCACAAGAAAAGGAAAATACTGGTTTAATTAGAATTTGGAGATGACACCCAGGTGAGGAGATGCTGTTGCGCCTTTTATGATCATGAGCTCTATTATACACTTCTGTTTTTCATATAATCTCTCACAGAAAATAGTGTTTCCCATATTCAGCACTCAGACAGAGAACACGTTTTTCCTGGTCATCTCTTTACCTAGGAGTGAATTTACACCATAGCAGATTAGTGGCAAAGCAAACTCTGGAACACTGGGGCTGGTCTCTGTTCAAGCGTGTTTATCTCCACAAGGGTTTATTATTGAAAATTTAGCACTCAGCTGGCTTTGTGCAGAGATAAAGCATTGAGCTGGCAAGGTGTGCTACAGGAGTATTAACAATGTGCCACAACTAAATTGACTTTAAGTGAAAAGACACACCAGGACACACTTTAGAGATTCTATTAGCAAACATTTGTTCTTTTGTCAACCCAGTTCTTTTTATTGAGCGTAAGAGGGCTTCATTGTATTTTGTTATACATGCAGTATAGCGGGGGTTTTGTTGGTTTTACCCAGTTTGTTTCATGCAATATTATAGCTATCTGACAAGCATCCATAAAAATTGACATAACATTGTCAGACTGAACCCTAGGGACCTGTTAATTATTGTTATTAAAAAAGCTGTCTTCCAGACCCATTCTCTATTGTTTAGTCTACAGATTTTAGGACCTCTCAGTCTCCATGATACAGAGAAGGCTCCTCAGGACTGAACTGTCAGTTCTGAAGTATTTAAGGGTGTATGAAATAGTTTTGGCTATTTAGTGGCTATAATAGTGGCTGAAAAGCTCTTTGAAAATAGTGTTTCTTATGTGGTCAACTTAATCAAGCTAATAGATAATAAAGAATCCCATTCTTTCTATACCAGGAGTAAAAGTAGCAACAGGATATTTCTTACAAGATATCCTTTGTGGTAAGCTTACCTGAGTCACAACTAACACATTAATTTCATTGGGAGAAAAGAAAAATACTTTGTCTTTTCAGAGCTCCGTGCTTAAGAAATCTTATTTATGACTCATTCATCTTCGCCCATAGTCCAAAGACTCCCAGCGTATGCCCTGACAACGTAGAGTTAATAGTAAACTTAGTCCTCTGAAATTCACAGACAATAATAATAAAAATTCTCATTAAGTTTTATCAACTGTATCTGTTTCATGTCAGATGTATCTGACATGTATCTATTTCAGTCAGATGAGTGTTGGAAGCCATTAGAGATTTTTATGGGAAAGGTGCATCTTTTCCAAATCTTTGTCCCATGTCAACACTCGCCCATTTGCTCTCAATCTCCTCTGGTCCAAGTCATCAAGTTCTGTGTTTCGCTCCCACCAGAAATTCCGCCACACTCTTGAAAAGGACCCTAAAAACTGTTAATTAATGTCTTCCTCAAATTAACATATTTTCTTTAACAGTCTTCACTCTGTTAAATTATATGTGTGTCTATATATAGTTACAAATAAATTGCTGCTTTTTTTAAAGTTTGTGTTAAGTTTCATTTTTACGGCAATGGTAGAGATAATAGAAAAATGACTCATTTTTAGCTGCAGATCCATAAGTCATAACAACTAGCCTTTTGGAAATAAACAGTGTCTCGGCCACTATAAGTGAGAACCCTGCTTAAATTTTATTTCTCTGTGTTTTATAGCAGGTCAGATTACAGGCTTATAGTCTCTTTTAACCTTCTAAAAAAGAAAGGAATCACTCTGTGCTTTGGTCTGTGTCTCTGCTAGGATTCTTTCACAGGAAAACTGTGAAGTAGTTTCCATGGATAGAGATGAAGTTTGGAGTAGGTCATCTGTGCCCATACTTAAGCTGCTGGGTATGAGTTCTGTGTCAGAAGTATAAACCACAGCTGATTGGAATGGGGCTCAGAACTGCCCCTTTGCCTTATTACTCCCCACAAGTACAGAAATATAATCTCTTTTCCCACCATACTTTTATCCCCTCTGCAAGCCTGCAGAAGTTAAACTCATTTCAGAGTAACTAGTTAGAATCATTAGATATTTATAAAGGTTTCTTTGTATAATAATTGATACTTATTGTATAATAATGAATACAAGATAATGCAAGAATTCAGAATTTACCTCAGTATTTCAAAAATTCCTTTCATTCATGATATTCACCAATTATTTGAACATGAACAAAATCAATGAATTATACTCAGTTAAGTGGTTATTTGCATCATAAATCATAGAACATACTGATTATATCTTATTCTTTTTGAGGGGAGGGGAAGGGAAGGGAAGGGAAGGGAAGGGAAGGGAAGGGAAGGGAAGGGAAGGGAAGGGAAGGGAAGGGAAGGGAAGGGAAGGGAAGGGAAGGGAAGGGAAGGGAAGGGAAGGGAAGGGAAGGGAAGGGAAGGGAAGGGAAGGGAAGGGAAGGGAAGGGAAGGGAAGGGAAGGGAAGGGAAGGGAAGGGAAGGGAAGGGAAGGGAAGGGAAGGGAAGGGAAGGGAAGGGAAGGGAAGGGAAGGGAAGGGAATAGTTCATAAATGTTATTACTTTTATAATACATGTTTAAAAGAAAAAGATTTCCAGGTTAAATATTTAATTTTAATTTATGCTTTTCAGTCCTCTTAGGGGTGAGTTTTACTGAATGAAAAATATGTCCAGTATAATAATAAAATACTAGTTCAAAAATTAAAATAATTCTCTCTCCTTCTTCTTCTCTTTTGTTTCCCAGACAAATAGATACATCTTCCAGTTTGGTAGGAAGTGTAGTCTTTGCTTTTACATTTTTCTAGTTTACAAACTGTTCTTCTTACAGGTTCTGAAAGAGATTATCTTATTTGCTTGTGTCCAAGCGTAACTGAATATGTGTTATAAGCTGCTCCCTTCTCCAAATCCCAAGCAAATTTGGAGAAAATTATTAAATTTGGCATGTATTTCCTGAAGGACAGGAACTAGGCCAGACAAAAAGAAACTAATCCCACAGTTCCAAAAGGGGATGAAGAAGAAGAATTTCAGCATCACAGTAAAAAGCTGTGATCCTTAAAATGACTTCTTTGCTGTTACATTTTCTTGGAAAGAATGAAAACTGCACATGTTAACAGTTTACAATGCTTGTTTTCCAGACATGGAAAGGGTCTAAGTATGGGCAAATCCAGCTCATTTTTCAAATGTGAGCAGAGTCACAATACAGCTCAGCCAACACTTGTAGTTAAGTTTCTCCTTGTAAGTTCCCTAGGATGGGATTTAGGAATGGTAAATGTTCTTATATGGAACTTACAGGCTCGATGTTGGCAGGGGCACGTGCAAAGCAGGGCTGCTGGTGGTGCTTCTCAGTGGCAGTTGTTCTCGTGACACTCTGGAGGCTGAACGCAGAGCATGAAGCACTTTATTTCAGATCCCTCCTTTGTCTCAGTAGGTTCAGTCATATGTACCACCATGGAGGGTGTATTAGCATGGTGAGTTTTCCATAGGGAGGGTGGTACAAGGATGGTCTCTCTGAGAAGAGACCAGATAAAGCCAGTTCCAACTGGCTCCAAATAGACCCACCACAGTCTAAAGACAACCCATCAGTGCGACTGGCTGTGCCTCTGTAACATATTTAATAAAGGGTATGTGATAACTTAATTAAGAATGATAACATATTCAAGAAAAGCTAGTATGCTAATGCTTTTGGTGTGACTGAGGTTAACGTTCTTTAAGCAAATAAAAATAAGTTTTTATTGTTAAGGTACTAACATTATCAACAAGCACTGTGCATCTATTTGAGAGAGGCATGAGAAAAATTTGAAAGAAATGACTCATCAGACACCAAGATCAATGAAGAAGGAAGGAGAGGAGATGGGTCCAGGGGGCATTGCAGCTTATGGAGAAGATCATGGTGAAGCAAGCTGAAGCAGCCCATGAAGGACCATTGTGGAAGGGATCCATGCCACAGCCTGCAGAGGATCCAGAGAAGGTTCATGTGCCCTGAGGGAAGGCATGGTCTGTGGAGATTCCACACAGGAGCAGACTCCTATTAAGAGCTGTGGATCAAGTAGAGGAGCCCATGCAGGAAGAGGTTTTCTGGAAGGACCTGTGACCCACAGGTGACTCACAGTGGTAAACCTGCAGTATGGACCTTTCCTGCAGGACTGTACACCATGGAAAATACCCATGCTGGAGAAGTTTGTGGGACTGTGTCCTGTGGGAGGGGAAGATGACTTTTGCTTTTGGATCTATGTGAAAATACTTCACACGTATAAGTCTGATCATCTGTTTTTATCCTTAAAATGCAAGCTAGTATGCTAAGGATTTTAATGTGATTTAGGTTAGTTTTCTTTAAGGAAAAAAAAACACATTTAGTATCCTTAAGTTACTAACATTATAGAAGAATTCCAAAGTCCATCTTCTCGCCAAAACCAAACCAAAATTAGAAAATATTATGACAGCCAGATATATACAATTCCACAATATGTCTTCAGATAAATGGACACTTCTAGACATGGTATGACTAGAATAATAAAAAATATTGTAATGTTATGATGGCTTAGTTCTACAGACCTTTCTTTATCTACAGACCAGTCATTTCCCCTTTTTTGAATTCAGGTCTACTTGATGGGTTCAGATCTATCTAACTGGAAGATTTTCTTGCTTTCTCTGCTATGTATTAGCTTCAAATTTGAATGTGTGCTGGTTGTCATAGAAGTTATCAATATCTAATAATCTTGAAAAGGTTATTATTTTGTAGATAAATACCATCCCAAGTAAATACCAAAAGCGCACAAAAATATAAATGGAAGCATATGCAAATCTGTGCAAATGATTATGCAATCTGTTCTCAATGTTTGAAAATGTATGTCCTGTAACAAGAAATATCTGAAGTACAAGGTTTCTCATACACTATATCAGAAAAAACTCTTAAGTGGTAGGCTTTATCATATTTTCCTTTTCCTAGAATTACTTATAAGCTCTTCAAATGTTTGATTTTGCTTTACCTGCAGTAGTGATCCTGACATCATGTCAGCTGTTACAGAAAGACTGTAACATAAACAAAGATTATGACTTAAAGAGGAGACAGAACGAAATAAGCTCTTTATCTGTTTTGTGATTGCAGAAATGTCCTTGAGCAAACTTTTGAAAGTTTTCTTTACAAAAATTCTACTGGAGTATTCAGTATTCAGGGTTTTCTTTCATCTAGGGAATTTAATTGTATATCAGCAGAGTTATTTGGAAGCATTTTGATGCGAGTATAAAGATTTTTGTCTAACCACTTTTAATGACTTCTTAGAAGATTAAAGTGATACAGGTTTTAAGAAAGAGTGCAGCATGAGGTTGAAAACATTAGCATTGCTTTCACACTTCATGAAATCTAACAAAACGGTAAGAGTCAATAAATTTTACAGAAATTTCCTCAGCAGCAGTATTTTTGTGCTATTGCAGTCACACAGTGTAAGTCAGTATGTGAAAGGTGTGTGAGAAAACATGCTTGACTTACCAAGAGCAAGTATCATGGCAACATTATCATAAGCACATTCTCAGCACTTGTTTTAAAAGCATCACCTAGCAACTATAATTAATTGGGTTTGGACTGCAAGGATTGACTAAATGTGATATATATGTTATTTTAAGAGCATTTACTTTCTGAATTTTGATATTGTGCAGCAAAATCGGCCTCTGTTTTACACTGAGACTGGAAAGAATAGTTTAATGACTAAATGACTACTTTCTTCTTTTTGGAAAGACCTGCTTGTACAGACTCCTTACAGCAAGAGGCATAAATCAGAACAATTCTTCTTTTATATACATTTTATATATATATATGTGTGTGTGTGTGTGTGTGTGTGTATTCAACGGGAAGAGCATAATAATGGATCCATGGAGAAACTGCTAAACTAAATGACCATTTTATATAATAAATATATATTCATAGGTCTTTCCTAACCTGATTTTTTTTTGTTCTGCTCAAATTCTGGTTTTACCCCCTTTTGTAGTATTTGTGGTTTTGCCATCCCAAGAATTTGCCTTGGGCAAGATCTTCTACCCAGTGGCATCGCTGTACCCTATTCGGGTCAAAAAAGATAAAAATTACTATGCTTTTGTCACCCAGTACTGGTTAGGATTTAGGTCTAGAAGGGAAAATGTCAAATAGAACAATGCACTTCGGGATTAGAGAGCACTGCCTGTCTAGCTTCTCCATGCCTTGAGTTTATATTTTATAAATTTAATTTGTATTGGATGGTAAAAGACTGCATGGTTTGAGATTTGATATCAACTATTGAATTTTATTTACCTGTAAATTGCATCCAGCTATTAACATGTCTGAGTAGCTTGTATCAGTTTTAAAATACCTCATTCATTTTACCTTGTGTGGGTTAGGAATAGTTTTTAGGAATTCGTGCATGTTTTACTTAGCTAGGATTAGCATCAGTGGTGAAAATATGAATACCAGACTCTGCATGCTTCTATTTTAACACGAAGTGAAAGAAAATGCAGAGAGACCATAAAACTTATCTAAAGAGTGCTGCAGTAAGGGAAGTTTGCCTTTAAAGTGTTTTTTACAAGGACATTAACATTCTTTCTCTCATGCTTTCCCTTTAATAATATGTCCAACATACACAGACACCCTAGAGAAGTATATTATGGTATTTAACAGCACTGAAGGACAGTTTATATATACAGAATGGAGTTATCTATATATACCTATGTAGTTCACCCAGCCTGTGTTTGTCCTGCTTGCAAGGAACCTAGTAAGCTTTTCAACAGATTTTTGTAGCAAAACAACTGCTGTTAAATAAATAGATACGTTTCAAAAGTCGAATCCTTTTAATTTACTTTTCAAATAAGAAAATATTGTTTCTGAAGGGAGTGCATAGCTCTGCTGAAAGGACAGCTTTGTCTTTGGAAGCAGATCATCTGATACAGTGCTCCTGGGAATGTTCCAGGTTGAAAACCTTAATCTCTGATAAAAAACGAAAAAAAAAAATTAATCGTGAAACAGTCATCTTACACACACTCATGCAGATTTGAATCCTTAGAAATCCTGAGAGTGTAGTTCTGAATCAGTGTTTCTCAGAAGCATGCACAAATGTCTGGTTTGTGTAAGTTATTCTCTGCAGGTTTATCATGACAGCCCTTAGCTACTCTGTCTTCTTTAGGGGCAGGTCCAAGACTGCTCAAATAGTAGACACACAAAAAAGTAATTTTTTTGTCTGACTATAAGCTTTTCTCATTCTTCTCTTTTTCAAAGGCTTTCTAAACTCTTGGGTAACTATCCCTACATGCACTATGCATTTATTCAGGCTGCTATTGGCACACTTATATACTTTTTTTATTGTCAGCCAAAGCAAGGCTACAAAGCCTGAACACGACCTAAGGAATCTGTCTGCTGTACTTAAATATTAACTACACCTGAGCTAAGCTCAAACTCAAATTCAACAGAAAGGAAAGCTATTTAATAAAGGCAATGAAATAGACTTTAATAAATGTAGGAGAAGGGAATACAGGTGACCTTGCCCCTGACAAGTAACAGCTGTGTTAATTACCCAATACAGCCTTGCCCCTGATGAGTCACATCTATATCCAATAAAGATAAATATGGTAAAAGGGAGTGGGTTAAGTGGGGGAGGGGTTTGAAGGAGGAGGAACCTTGAGGTGGTAGGACTGAGAGGATCACAAAGCAGAAGGATCCTGGGGAGGGAGAAACATTGCTATGAGGTTGGTCTGGGTCTGCAGTCACAGTCTAGCTGGGTAAAAGCCTGCAGTCAGAGTCTGCAAACCAATACCTGCAGTCAGAGTTCAGCAGGAAATAGCCAGCAATAAGAGGGTGCAAGGGAAACCTGCAGCAGGAGCTTGCTGAGTCAGAGTCAGTGAATGGTTGGAGTCAGGATGGCTGAGCTGTAAAGAGGAATAAACCAGGACCCTTTACATGCTGTGATAAACAAGAAGTCTGTGTCTTGGTTCATTTCTGCTCTCTAACAAGAGGGTTGCTGCAACAAATAAAGTTTTGCATTCTATGAAATTTTCTGTAAGTATATGATTTGGTTCTCAGATGTGGGGGACCTGGCTGAGTTAGTACCTTGTGAAGTTTAATCTTCCCTCCATCTTATAGTTCACCTCACATGGTTGTGCTTCATATACTACTGTGTTCTTCATGAAATTAAGATGCTCTAATTAAACTCTAGAAAGGATTGTGTTTTCAGATATTGGCTCTAAAATGGCTGCAAAATCAAATTGTCACAATGAAAAGGTTCCAAAAGAGAGAAAGGGCCATATATTATCTGATAGGGTTTGACGAGGCTTGAGCAAAAGCTCATATTTTGGGGAAATGTATTTGTAAAATCAAGGCCATTGTAATCCTTAAGTCATATTGACTCTTTTTTTTTTCTTTCTGTGCGTCACTGTTTTTGGTTGTCTACCTATATGTTTAATTGCAGATTGTCTATTTTGGGGAAAAATAAGGCAAAAGTCAAGACTCAAAGTTTCTTGCCAGATTTTCTGTTTCATTAATTTGTAATAAAATTATTTTCTTTTCACTCAGGCCTCAGGATACTTAATGACAGTACTTCTGGTAACACTTTCTCTATGTCCATCCAATATGAATGGCAGGAAGACTGTCATTCAAACACTTGGCTATAGGTGACAGCTATGCATCGCTGTGAGCTCATGCAGTCTATCAGAATATGGCATCGGGCAACCAGTGTCTCCAGGTACATTCACAACAATAACTTCTCCTCCCTGTTATTCCAAACAGATACAAGGGCTTACCTGAAGGCATGGAAAATTCCTCAGTTATCAAGAAAGTTGACATAGCAAGGACATAAAAGACGAGAAAGTGAAGATTTTTTTCTCTCTCAATCACAAGCTGAGCAGCTGGCTTATGTCCTGGTCCCCCTGACAAACTGCCTCTGGCTATGGTGGTATTTCTGTTACATCTTCTCAAGGCTCTCTGTGACACTGTGATATAGTAACCACTGCAAACAGATTTAACCTTTCCCATATCTTTGAAACTGGTAGACCAAAACATTCTCTCTGAGACTCCTACTGATTCTAATCAAAGTCAGGACTTTTTTAGTTTTGCTCTTAAAAGGTGACTGAAATTTGGAGACATGTTGGTTTTATGAGGCAAGATGCCAAGATATTCTGATCAGCAAAGGTAAATTTAAAATTATTATTATTGTTGTTGTTAGGACTATGTAGCTAACAGCAAAATAAGTGACTTTTTTCTAATTATGCTTGAGAGAGTGATCAAAATTATACATCATCAGACATGTACTTTATCACACAAATAATCAAGAAAAATACAGTATGATTGAATACTGTATGAAATATTGTAGCTACATTGCTACTCATATCATACAAGTAAAAATACATAACTTATCTATATTAAAAGTACTGAAATATAGAATTTCTTGTTGTGTTACCCTTCAAGAAAAAAAAGTGATTATTTACGAATAAGTTCGGAAGCAATGAAAGTTGATAGTTATTTGTCAATCCAAATCTCTAGAAATTGCAGTTTACCAATCTGTATTAGTTAATCGGAGGTACAAATATGGTTTAGAGCTTTGTATACAGGGCAATCCTTTAAACTTGTAATTTAAAGGATTGCAGGGACTTGGCACTGGACAAGAAGGAACAATTTTTCTCCACTTCATTATGCATAAAATTACATGCATAAATGGAATTTTTTGAACTGGTTTGTAGCACAGCTAAAATGTGTTATTGTTGGGTTTTTGCTTTAAATTTGGACATGGCTGAAGTTAATAAAAACAATAATTGCTTATTACTGTACTCAGGGTTTAAGATTGAAAACAACAGTTTAAATTTTTTGTTTGTGCAAGTAATAGTGCAATTACTATTATGACTGATGGAAAAGCAGCAGATAGTCCTTATCTCCAGCAACTTAGCAGCAATGTGTGACTCATTCAGATTTAAGATAGGCTCCTCAAAGGTACTTCATCGGCCTGGCAGGTACCACAGTTGCAGCATTCTGTCTGGATAAAAATTGTTTTCACCATTATAAATCAGAGTAGAAAACTTGGAGACAGTTTGTTTCCTTCTTACTGTGGAGTTAGTGATGTAAGGTTGATTCTCTCTCTATTTCTAAGTTACATATTTCCCATATATATCTCTCCCCATTTTGTTTGGGCTATTAACACAATATATCAGTGTAGGTAAGATGTCTGTCATAGTGACCATGAGAAATATAATTAGCTAGAAAACCCCTGGTAAGATTATTTGTTTGCACTAATATCTTTGTGTCTCAATTATAGTGATAGAACTTACATTAGTCTTTCTAATTTCCACTAAATTCAAAAATTTTTCCATGTGAAATGAAATATCAAATAAGAGTGTTTACAAAATAAACTCATGTAGATTCTTGTTTCACTTTATCACATGCCTTTTCAGCATGTCATGCTGTGGCTGTAGGAGGAAAAGCTAAAGTGTACTTCCCCAAAGTGCTATCTGTCAGAATATCCTTTCATTTTAAAAACAAAAATTAGACTTTGTACTTCATGGAAAAACTCTAACATGATGGCTGGTCATGCCTGTCACTGGGAGAGTTACATCTATTTTTGGCACACTGAGTGCTAGAAAGTGGGAGACACAGGGAAAATGGGAAACAAATTCATCATTTCGGATTTGTTTTATTAAACAAAGAAGAAATTAATATTGATTTTATTTATTTATTTATTTTTTAGAATGAGCAATAACAAAGAGCTTCAGTGCTGTTTCCAGACTTGAGGAGAGGGTCTGGGAGGAGACCTCAGGGGTATAGTTTCCACACAGTAAATTCAACAGCCAGTGGCTGGTTTGGCAGCTGACTTCCTCCATGATGAGCAGGAAATGAATGTACCAACCTTGCAGCTGCTTGGCACAGGTCAACTGGTCATTATCCCTCCTTTGGAGGAGATTTGCAGCCTTCCAAACCCTTCTCTATCCATGCTACCACCCTTCTAGGCACGGCAGCTCTGCCCTGGAGGAGGAGTAGCAGTGTGTGCTGGGGTAGGTGCCTGAGCTCACTGCCCACCTGGCAGGGAGCAGGCAAGCTCCAGGGTGTGGAAATGAAGTGGCTCGTGCAGAACACATCTGGTTGTCCCTGTATTTTCACAGATGTCTCTATTACCTGTTGATGTCCCTTTAAATTTAGAGGCACTGGATTCGGAGAGAATTATTAGTAGGAAATGGGGTGAATACCTACTGATTTATATGTATAGAGGCTTGGACTAGAGATGGTTTAGATTTTTGAAAACTTGTAAATATCAGAATTAATATGTCAATACAGGTGGAAAAAAAGGACACCACCATTCCTTCAGGTCTCTACCATAGTGACATGCCGTAGTCAAAAGGATTTTAGTCCCAATCCCAGAAACACAGGTTTCCAAGACAAATTAGGCTTTTCCAGCATAGGAATGCTGGCATTTGTGAACAAAATAAAAAATTTTGTCATAACTTGAAGTCAACTGCAGGTGTCTGGCACTAAAATGAAATACTCTTCCTGTGTCGCTTAACCCACTGGCTGTCTCATCTAACAAATCAGATAAAAAATGGGGGTCATGGCCTTGGAGTGAGGCAGCAGAGCTCCACTGACTAAGCCAATTTCGACCATCTGAGGCTAGCATTCTGAAGCTGAAATTGTTCACTTGATTAATGGACCAACTGTCTAGCTCTTATCTCACCTGGACTGCAACCAGTCTCTTTTGTTGTCAAATGCCAGCATGAAGTCCACAACCATGAGCGTCAGTAATTTAACATGTAATGAGCTGAGAAACAGTACCACAGTTTTTGTTACCTTGATATATGACCTAACTCTGTAGTTCGATGTAAGGCCTGTTTTCTGCTTTTTAAATAATATAGAAACACTAGCCTGAGGAGAAGGAAGTGTAAAGGCTGTGTAATCTGTTAGCAACATCTGTGTTTGGACCACTGAGAGAAAATAGAGAAGCAAAACACTGTTGCTATTTCAATATCAAGTGCAACACTGATTGAATAGGGAAGTAGGGGAGAAAAAAGCTTATTCAATGGTGTTTACTTTTAAATTAATGTGACTAAAATTTCTATTGTAATGTATAAAGGAATTTACTTTCACTCAGATAATTTTTTATAATACTGTTTTTCTAGATTGTTAGTTTTATGTGACAGTACAAATTTTTGTCCCCATACTTCCTTCTGGTACACACCAGTGCTACTAGTTATTCAGTACTTTAAATAGATAACAGCTGTTTTCACTTTCCATTCAGGTAACCATTAAATATTTAAATGTATGTCTGATGAATTCCACTTATGAATAGAAGCATCATAAAAGGCATCTATTTCTAAGCAATATCATCTTGCCCAAGCACAGGGAGACACCATTTTTTTTGTCTTAATTATTTTGTAGACACTCATAGAATTTGTCATGAGCTTCAGAAAATATCACTGTACATGAATTCAACCCAAATGGTCAACAGGACTCCAAGAGAGGATTATATTGCTTTTTAGCATCTCTGTTATTTGAGTACCCAGAATTTGTTCCAGCTACAAGGTTCTATGACAGAGTGGCTTCAGTCCTCAGTTACTCACCTGGCATCATTCTGTCTCACAAAGAGCAAAAGTATATTCACAAAGATGATTTAAACTGGCAAAATTGCTATGACAGGTGTGCATTACCACCATTTGCTGAGTCTGAAGGATCCAACACCTCCAGAAGAACAGAAAACCTCAGGAACAATTTAGTGCTGTGTAGGAGTAGATCAGTCCAGGTTAATCAGCTTCATGGATGTCTCACTCTATGGGTGAGGAAGATTTTGAGTCCATTATGAAAATGACTTTATTGTAAAGTGCCTCATTTGAGCCTCTTTATTAGAATATTTTGAATTAACTTCAGGGTAGCCACACAGACCAAAATTATGAAAAAAAAATCTAATTAGATGATTACACAACCCAGCCTGCAAAAGTGAACTGTCCTCTATCTCCTCGTTTATGGTTTTCCTGAAGTCAGAAATATTATCAAATATTACTTTTGCTTTCATGTAGAAAAAAACTTTTCTTGACTTAACATTGGGAGTTTTTCTGAAGCCAGTTACAAGTGTACATATCATAGATAACCAGATTGAATATTTCAGGAGCCCTTGTAAAATACCAATGCTACCAGGGGCCAAAATTTTTGCCAAGTTGGAATTAATCATACCTTTTAAATTCTGTTTGTTTCTGTGATTGAAATCTGAATTAACCAGATTAATCAGAAATAGAACTGTGGGCTGACTTTTCAAAGGTAAAAGGTGAGTTGGATACTCTTAGGAGTAGTCAGTCTGATGGTCTGATGGAGGTGAGGCTGTTGCATCTTCATGTCCCCAGGTCCAACGAGTAGTGAGGCTGAGCATTATACCCTGTAGAGAACAGGCACACAGAAATGTCTGTGTACACACTGCACGTACACATACCCTTACTGGGATGTCTGTAAATACAGCCATGTTAAGTGTAGCTGTCTCCAGCACAGGGCTCAAACACTGCAGCAGGCTGTGTCACTCCTGGATCCCAGTCTTCCCAGCTGGCAACTGGGCATATGAACCCCCAAAGTCACAGCCAGGTGCTGGTACAGAACCATCTCTCAAATGCACACACATGGTGCTCCCAGTTGACATCCAGGTCCCACGGTCTCCCTGGCAGACAGCCTGGACCTCCTGGTCTCTCCAGCAGCCAGGTCCTTGATTGGCAGCATTCCTAGAGACCCATCCATAAACACCCATGGTTCCCAGACCACCTGTTTGCTGACTAGTACAGCTTGGTACTCCCTGTGATCACACCCTGACCTGCAGCCCACTCATAGGACACCTGTCCCTCTTGTCACCATAGCACTGGCTTTCCCAGGCTTGTTTCTCCCCAAGACACCGTGATCCCTCTGTTTCCCTGCCTTTGGTTCCTCCCCTAAGCGTCCCCTCACAAGACTTTTGCCATCCCCAAGTGCCTGCACCCCTAATAGCTCTAGTAACCCTGTAAGAGTCAGACTTCTCCCTCTGAAAACTTGGCTGAAGAGGCCTTGTTGTGGTGGGAATATGGGGAGACCCAGTGGTTCTCCTGTCATGGCCATGGGAAGAGCTGGGGCAGGATATTTATTTAGATTCCTCAATCTTCCAACGCCCTAATCTTCTTTTTGAAGCTTAATACTTCTATCAGGCCAGTATATAGCCTTACCATTTTAAGTAATGACCTAAAATTCATTAGGAATTCAGAAATTCAAGTTATAGAAATTCTTGCATTTTCTAACCACCCAATCTAGCACAAAGTACAAAAACATGCCTCCAGGTAAGCTACCCATGTTAAGTTCACTGGGGTCCTAAAACAGTTGTAATAGTTTAGGAATGGTATTCTCCAGTTTAGTACCCCAACTAAAAAGACCATAAACATCTCTTTAATTTATTGCGCATTTTCTTCCATGTTAGTCAAGTTAAATTATAGCTGGTTTAGAAAAAATATATTTAATTGTCTACACCAAATTTTCAACATTGTTTCTCCTCTTGTTCTCCCACTGTTAAAGATTAATAAAATATTAATAAAATAATTTGCACACAGTGTGTATTTATTTATGGGTTTTAGATATAGGGAATAAGTAGCTTCGATTCTCTTTGCTTTCCCATAGGACCTGAGCATTAAACTTTAGTTAAGCTCTTTCCCAAATCAAGCAGTCATCCAGCAGTTACTTTTCAAAGAGGAAAACTTACCTTCTGAGATAATAATCCAATTTCAGCAACTGGGGCAGATAGAGAAGTATAAATCTCTGCAAAATCAAATACTCAGTAAAATCAGAAGAGTTGAAAACTGTGTTCTAACTTGATAATCAAAATCTGACTCATGGGAATTTCTTAAAATAAAACTTTCCATGCTAGTTTCACTGAAGAAAGACACTTCATTTTTGCTTCCACCAACACTATTGTATTCCACCACGACAAAGCAAGAAACTACATCCCATTTTCAAGGAACTCTAGCAGTATTTAAGGTGTTCAGAGTCCAATTTACTGGCATCTGCTCAGGGAACTAGAGTGATGACAGACCTGAAAGATGACTCTTTTTCCTCATCTTCATCTACTGGGAATCTCTGATGGAAGAAAGGGTGACTTTTATGACATCAAAATAATGAAAAAATATGAACTCTGACAAGTTGTCTAATACTATTTTTGTAACCAGGTAAAATTACATTCCTTACACAGTATTCTTATTGGATTCACAGATAACAACGTGGTACTATACAGCCCCGCAAAACCTCAGCCCCAAAGGAGATGCTCTTACCTCTCAAAACATGTACCTACCTGGCTGTGCTACTTGTGTGGGCCTGCAGCAGAGAAAAAGCTCCCAGAACTAGTGAACAAAAATCTGAACCCAAGCATTCTGAAAATAATCTGAACCCAGAGAAATGCAGTTATCAGTTTGGGAAATTATGTAAGTCCCATATTAGTTAATTATCTCCAGAATTTCACTCATACATTTCCTTAAATTTCTACTGCTGTTATTGTTTTTTGGGTGGGGTGGTTTTTTTTTGTTTTTTGTTTTTTTGGGGGTTTTTTTTATGTGTTGGGGTTTTTTTGTTTTTTTTGGGTGTGGTTTGTTTGCTTGTTTGTTTGTTTGCTTGTTTGTTTGTTGTTTGTTTGTTTGGTTGATTCTTTTTGTTGTTTGTTGTTGTTGTTTTGGGGTTTTTTCCTTTTTTTTTTTTTCTGTGTTTGTTTTTTTTTTTTTTAATTAGAATACTTAACTAAAAGTGCCAGGCTGTTATTTGGAAATAAGTTAAACATGCATTACAATCTTATTTAATATGCCATCTAAATGAAAAGGAATCTTTAATGTTGCTCAAGTATTTAATATAGATATCTGAAAAAACACCTCAGATTACTCAAACCTTTTTACTTTTACAAATTAGACATATTTTTTTCAGTCTTTCATGAAAGTGTTGATCTACTATACAGTGTTATAATTAATGATTAAAAATACCTTTGTCCATGAGGGAAAAAAATCTGCTTTGCTTATTCATCTTTATCTGTTGATCTCAGTTGATCTCAATCAATCTGAATGAATGAATTCTAATTGCAAATATAGGGACATTAATTCTTTTAGGATGGCAAACATGCTCACAGCCTTGTAATTTCATTAGTAAAGAAAGAGATCCTTCTGATTAAAATAGTTAAGAAATTTTTCTTAGAACTTTAAAGAAAGGAAGCCCAGATAATCATAGCTTTTGTCTCTGAGGTTACTACTGAGAATTTATTTTGAAAAGCTACAGAAATCCTTTCTCATCCAAACGCCCAACATACACTTATATGTAAACATACAACACCTAAAATTTTTCCATCCAAACACTCCCAAGGCCAAAATTAAAAAGCAACAGCAAATGAGTAGACATCAGTGAGAAGAATCCATAGAACTTACTGAACAAAGAGATGGCTCATGAATTTCAAGGTAAAGGATACTCACAAGGAGAGTTCTGACTTTGCACAAAGATACTGGGCTCTGAACAGACAACTGCAATACAGACTGATACTCTGGATTATTCAAAAAAATTTGCTGGAGGCACCATAACCAGTAGTGCTCCCAGACGGGTTTATATAGACAGAAATGGAGAACTGAACAGAAAGTTTTATTTTATACAGACATAAAAGGTGAACAAATCAGACAATGTTAAGCTACCTCCATGACAGCAAGTGCCAAAAAGCAATGAAATTTAAATACAGACTAAGAAAGTAAAAGGCTGTTTATTCTTGTTTATAATGTGGCATAAACGAGAACGGGAGCAGACCTACAATTTCCTATTTATTTCAACTCAGTGTTGCCAGTTTTCAAATGGATGATCTTGGTTAGCATATCAAAACCATAACACAAGTGTATTCACTTTAAATTGTCAAGGCTAAACAACCCTGCCATTTTGTACATTATTTTTCAGTGTGCACCATCTGCTCAGCTGAAATGCAGCTTACAAAATTTATTTCAGTAAAATAAGAAAGAAATCTGTTTTTCCAACTTTATTATTCAGTTGAAAATCATTACAATGATGTCACTGTAAAGTTAAGCACATTTTATGAATGAAATTAGATTTATGCATCACGTAGAACTAGAACAGTTTCATCATTCTTTCTCTCGTGGCACTTCAAGAGACAGTGGGGTGAAGTCTAACATATATCTAGTTACAAGCTTCTAAAGATCTCTTTGGATGAAAGTCAGTGACAAAGTTCATTACAAAAAAGCTAGCTTATTTATCTGCAAAGTTTGCTTCATGAAGCAAATCAATAAAAACTTGGAAAACACTTCAGTCATTTACATTTCAATACTGTACAGCACAAAGGCATGGCTTTACAATAATTCATCTTTATGTATTTTCCATGCTTTTCTGTTTTAAAACTGAATAACCCTTTAACATGCAGCAGCGAATTGAATTATTGGAATTCTGTGGCTACATGAGCAATGTATAATAATATGTAAATTTTTCTGTCCTGAAGTTTGTTTGATGAAAAAGCAGATCTCCATATCAGTTTTCAGCTTTGCTAACATTTGGGTTTGTGTGACTTTAATGGAATCATGCAATTATCAAAAAAGACGAAACTGCAGGTTCACTTTAGCTGAATAGTTTTGGATACTGTGCTTGAATTACCCTGTCTAGGTGTGTATAAATCACTCCCACTTCCAAGTAAACATCCTCAATGATTCCTGCTCTGTCTCCCTGGCAACACCTCCTCTACTCTCCCTGTACTAAAGACATTGTTGCTTTCTTTCTTTTTCTCTGCTGGATTCTACCTAAGAAAATGATGTAGCAGGAGTGATGAGATTTGGGTCATTAAGCAAGACATAGTTAATAATGCCTTTAGTAAATTAGATTTTCATATACAGAATTTCTAGTAGAAATAGAGGCTTAAAAAGAGGCATTTTACTATTTTTTTGACACAAACTTCTGATAATATTTATTTCTTCCCAGTTAGTCTTTGTAAGTGTTCTTTCAAGGGGAAACAGCTGCTTTCCAGCTCTACTAAAACCCTTTCATAGCACAATGCCTTATGAAGTGTTATGGCGAAATGACCAGGTCTTTTTTTCTGAAGATGTTAATCTAACAATTTAATAATCTAACTAGCAGCTTGCTGCTAGTTAGTTTTGTCTTTAAAATAAAATATTTAGCTTGTTTTTTTTCATAATGAATTTTGTTCAAAGATTAGTTGGAGACAGAAAATGTTCCATTCAGTGCAGACAAAATAATAATACCATCACGAAAGAGTATAAAACCTCTTCTTACATTATTTCATCTAGCCTTTCTTCTAGACCAAACTTGATGCAATTTCCTTCAAGCTAAATAATAAAAAAAATCTTAAAATAAATATACAAGTTGCATAAATACCTCATTTGTTTAATGAGAAATGGATTGCAGAGGTATTTTATGAAGTGTTGTCAGATAGCCTGACTAGACACTACCTCCTGACAAAGACCTGAAAGTGTAACTGATAAACAGAAAATATTTTAACAAAGGAATTTATTTACACCTGTGTTACCAGTCAATTTACTTCATTATCAGCTCAGAAAATATTAGTGATGATTCAGTGATGTTAGCATGGGAGCAGATGAGATTACTTACCTGCACGGAGGAATTTTAGGACAACTCACATAAAACATCTAAGCCCAAAGACCATGATCAACTGTCATCATTAAACTGAGCACATTTTAAATATATACCCTAAAAATGTGGTCATCAGTAAGTTCTTACTGTGGTCATTAGTAAGTCATCAGTAAGAGCTGTGTTTTTTTATTTTTTGGTTGGTTAGTTAGTTGGTTGGTTGGTTGGTTGGTTGCTTGGTTGGTTGGTTGGTTGGTTGAATGGTTGGTTTGGGTTTTTTTGTGTTAGGTTGGTTTTTGTTTGCTTTGGTTGGTTTGGGTTTTTTCATGCTTTTTTCTATCTTTTAGCTGATTTTTTTTTTAAATGAAGCTATCAAAACTGTTTATCCCCAATATTTAAGGTGGATAAATATTCTTTATGGTGTGAAAATTAGAATATTCATCTGCATTAGAGAACATCTGGATGATCTTGGGGAATTGATGAGAAACAATGGAATAGGTATTTTTTCTTCTGCCATTAAAGACTGAAAAATATCTTAAGTTGATATTCTTACTAGTACTACTACAAAATATTTCCCTGAAAATATTTCTATTTAACAAACCCTAGTTTTCTAAGAGTATACTGAAAATTACACCATTGTAATAACTTCTTATGCTGTCTAGTTGCAAATATTAATGTATCTCCTGCTCAAGGATAAAGACAGTGTTACCCCAGAGAAAGCTGCTCTGAAATAGCAGAAATACCTTTTACTTACTATTTTCCCCAAATTTATTTTTAAAATTGCAGTAACAATTGAAATTGCTGGTCTCCAATATCAGTAGCAAATTGTATATGATTGGTATCTACTACAATAATTTATAAGTAAGATTCCCCATGAGCTTAGCAACTGTGAGAGTTATTTTGAAATAGAAATTGTTTACACTGCCCTGGCTGAATATGCAGTGCTGATCTGTCAGATTGTAGAGCATTATTTGACAAAAATGCCTTAATTTACCATTGAGAGGAGGATCACAGTGTCATAAGGAAGAAATTACTGTTGACTACATAAGGTGAAAAAACAGCTGAATACTTTTATTGTGGAATTCACAGCACTCCTTAGGGTAGGAACAAAGATCTTTTTTCAGATATGCTCTTTTGGCATATTTTCACTGCACAGCTTCATGGTTTCTGAAGGAATTTAGGCTTTATTCCATCCTATGCTTCATTGCCACAGAAGACCTGCTTTTGAATAAAATGCCCCAGAAACTGACTGTTAAGTTTTATTTAAAGCAAGTATGCCTTCAAGGTGTACTTTACACATTTTCTTAAATGATAGCATTTGTTCTTTCTGAATACTCTTTGATATGTTTGTCATCAGTGTACTGTTCAACCCCATTCTTTTGGCTGAGCCTTTATGGATGTGAATTCCAGGTGCTACAGGACTCTCTACTGGTCATTTGACATCCCATCAAACTCAGAGTAGATATAGTTGTGATCTTTGCTGGCATATTTTCAGCTGAAAAATACATGCAGTTTTCATATCTGTACATTATCATAATAAGCATTAAATTGTTTATTTTTTTAATTGATGGACCACTTGATCACTTGATCTTGACTATATTTTTTCCATAAACCAAACAAAGGGAATTCTAGTCTTCTAAGAGTTAAGTCATCAAGCTTGCTGATAGAATTACTCAAAAAATTTAAGATAAATTATTGTCTGGACAAACAGAGCTCAAGTTCTATGAAAGGATTTTTATTGGTCCCTTAAGAGAGTAAGTCATAATTACTTTGTTAGTCCAAAGTTGGTTGCAAACTAACAAACCAGTCTACTGAACAGCTCCTAGACCACTCCTGTTTTGAGTGTGCTCAATACCCAATATTTGGAGTCAAAAAAATCTTGGAGGGTTTCCATTAGAAAAATATAGAGATTAAAAAAAACCTAAACAACCCCCCCCCCCCAAAAACCACTCAATAAAACCCCCCAACCCCCCCCCCAAACCTCACTAATGAAACATATTTCCTAGAAAGACATTTCTCTGAATAATGGAAGTCAAATATGTAATAAAAATATGAGTTGCATGAGTATAAAGTTTTCTGTTAATGCACATTCTTGGATCTATTAGTACACCACTGATGCTTATATTACATTTTATGCAATTTCTAACATTTAAAGGGTAACAGAAGAGATTTATGTGATACAACAGCAGGGTGTTTTAGTCCCATTGTTCTTTACATCCTGATGCTCTCACAAAAAGTAGGATAAAGTTGAAAGTTTACTATTGATTGAAATTTCCTTTTGCCAGGTCAAGAAGCAAAGGTGGTAGATAATGTTGGTGCTACAGTGACTTTTGGCTCTGGGATGAGCTGGATCTTGACTTAAAGGGGATTTGTATGCCCCCAGTTTGAAAATATTTAGGAAAAATGGGACAAAATTGTGAACAGATTTGAAGAACTCTTTCACTGAGAATTTCTATGCTCATAAAACAGAGTAAGCACAAGGTCATTTTTGATGTAGGAATCAAGGAAAGCAGATGTGACCTTAGTGAGGATTTTAGTAGAAAACAAGACATGCTGTGCTCATGCTGACAAACAGATTGGTTCCAAAACCAGGTTTAATCAAAATAGTAATATTTCTACACAGTTTTAATTAAAAGTTGCACTGTTCTCCTAAACTCTAGATAACGGTGTAATTATGTGAGTGGATAAAAATAAGCATTAAAAACTACAGGTGAGTTATTCAACAGGCTGACTTAAATTATTACCCACTAGTAATGGAAAAAATGTTGGCAAAGCTTATGGCATAACAACCAAAATTAAAAAGTAAACTTACTGTAAAGTAAAAGAAGGCCATGATTTTATAGCTGAAACACAATCTGTTCTGAGTTCACAATTCACAACAGGTATTTCCAATCACAATGAATTTCTTTTATGGTGAAGTGTCTGCAAGTACATCATATGCATAAGGAGAACTAAGCAGCAGCTCAGCTCTAAGTATTGCATTGTCTACAAGTATTTACCTTCCACTTAATAATCAACAAGAAAAAGTAATTAGTATGTTTTCTTCTTGAGGGGATAATAAATAATCCTACTAAATGTAGTTAGGCACAGAAACAAATTATCTTTGAAACCTCTAGAAATTCCGAGAGCAACATATAAGCAAACAATTATACATTGAAGGCTTGTAATGGGTCTTAAAGTGCTTAAATCAGTCATTCAGTCACTACCAAAGGGGCTGGGCTTACTGGTGAGGCTTTAGTACATCACAGACCTCAGCTCTAAGCTCTGCTTCAAATTTGTAATAGGAAACATAGAGCTTCTATAGGACAGGGAAAGTAGCAGCTTTCAGAAAGGAAAAATAAGATGAGAACCAGCATGAATGAGGTATGGAGCACTGTCAGGTTTTCCAAATGAGATTCAGCTTTAAAAAAGAATGGGATCCACTGATGTATGCAACCTGCAATGAAGCCCTCAGCATTTTTAACTAAGCAAGAGAAGACATTCAGCTGGATTTTTGGGTACTCACTCAGATCATAATAATGATCAACAAATAATTTAAAATATGAATACAGCTCCCAGTCAAGCAGAAAAAAAAATAGTGTTATGGAAGTGTCATTGGATTACACTATTTTTTACTATTATCTTTAAAATTCTTTCAATATAAAGGTAAATCTAGGAATGATAAATAAACCTCCTTTATTTCCCGTAAGGGTCTAAGCTAGCTCAGTCCTTCTCAGGCCTAGGAGGATTATATCAATAGACAGGAAAAAGGCTTCAAAAGAGGCTCTCACCCTTAGCTGCAGTGATGTTTATTTCCAGGTGGTGTCCGGGGAAAGAGAGGACGTCCCCAGGGGGACAGGGGTCTTTTCTCAGGACTTCTGAGGGAGGGGTAAGCTGGCACACAGCCAATGGGGGTCAGAAAGGGAAGGAAAGGTCAGACTACATGACACGAGCTCCAGGGGTCCCCAAGGGGGGAGAAACCATTCCCACAGGGGAATGTAACATAGGAAGACATGTAAACATGTACATCAAATGAAATTGCTGATGGAAGTGAGGTTCTTTTCGGACAAACTTGGTACACAGTTGGAGATTTTGTTGTCTCCTTGACCTGCAGTAAAAGTCAGGTCTGAAGCAAAGTGGTTCCCAGAAAGATAGGATGAAATTCCTAAGTAAAGCCTTTTTACACCAATGCTATCTCATATTTCCACAGACAAGGCACCAAAACATAAAGTGAAAAGGGTGCACGAGGGAACTACCAACTGCTGGTCTCAGAGTCTCACTTTAGCTAGCCTGCAATGTAATGGCACAAGCTCCCTTTCATCCTTTCACCCCATGCTCTGAGGCAGTTGTGGTTTGCAGAGCATGGGTTACCAAAGTGAAAAGGGCAGAGAGGAGTCACAGCACTTCACAAGAATGCAAGAACGACTTAAATTACAGAGAAAAGAGCAAGATGGCATCCTCCAGGGTAATGACACAGAGTTAAGAGAACTGATAACACAAAATGAAGTCGATTTGCTGGTAATCTGTATTATTGATAATTTTATTTTTTCCCACAAACAGCAAACTTAATCTCATGTATGTCTCCTGACTCTGCTGTCATAGGGATCAGGTTGTATTTCCTTAGGTCTACTTTTCACTTTTTTTTTTTTTTTTTTTTTTTTTTTTTTTTTTTTTTTTTTTTTAACATTGGCATTGTGGCTCTATGGTAGAAAAATGCCTAAATATATGTTTATTTTTCCTTTTATCCTTTTTAAACCTGAAGTTAGACTCTAATTTGAGTCAATGAAGAATTGATTTTTTTTTCTTTAATTAAAACATTAGAATTTACACTCTCAGAGTGAGAAACATTTGCTCTCATTCCCTTTACTGATATCTGCAGAGTTTCAGTCCTTCACATTTTGCAGCTTTCACAGCTCTGACCTTCGCTCACTCAAAACTTGAGAAATGCTTATCTGAAAAACATAGGTTTGAAATGTTGAATCTGTCATGTAGTAATATTTTCTACATGAGGTATAGTGGCATGTCTTTATTTTGAAATAAAATATTTTATCTGTCTCAGTACTTTAGCTCTCTTTTGCAAGAACAGTATGCTCATATATTAATCAAGAGTGACTACATAAGATTTCAAATCCAATATTGTTTTTAGTATTCTATATTCTTGGTAGTGATAAAAATTTGGTGGGACAGTGAGAGGTCCAATAGACCAAAAGTAGGACTGAATAACATTATTTCTACTTTGACAGAATGGAAGACAGCTTTCTACCACCTGGAATCTCTGCGAATTTCTCCAGAGGTAGAAGGATGTTAGCAGATAATAACAGGTATAGATTACTGTCAGACCAAAATAAAACCTTTTTTTTTTTTTTTTTGTCCATGCAGACAAGGAACATCACAGAATGCACATAAAAAAGATTTGCTAGAAAGAACATAAAAAGATGGGAAAGATGTGCTGGAAAGCATTGGGAGCTTTGTAATTTTTCTGTTCCTGTGAAGTAATTTCTTTCTTAAAAAATAATTGAGAAACAATACATCCAATACATTTCACAAATAAGGAATATCTGCTGAACCCCAAGACCTGTGCTCTAAGTTTTGGACTTGGGCTACATCTGTTTCTTGATCCCAGTTTTGCATGTAAGAAGACATGCTCTGCAGATAGTTTCTTTTTACTGCCTCAAATATATATATATACACACACATGTGATAGATTGTATATATTTTATGTATATGTACACCTAGAATTTTACAGATTTGTATGTCATATCAAACCAGTCACAAACCCCTTATTTACAACGCACTGAGAAGTTTGACAAGATGAAAACACCATAAAGTGCTTGATTTCTAGGTGTTCAGAGTAGTAGCATGAAAAATACCTTTGCAAAAGTCCATCACCTAATCTATACTTACTGACTTAAAACTTCATTAGAAAAATAAGGAATCCTGCAGCTATCTGAAAGTATTAACAGCTGTTACTTGCTGATCTCAGTCTGCTCAAAGAGTCTTTTACATGAATTTGTGTTTGTACTGTTTCCATCGAAACAATGTGCAAGCACCAACTTTAATCACAGCATCACAAAGCGGAAGCTGATTTAAGCATGACTAAAAAGAAATATATATAGCTATTGAATGTTACATAATAGCTGAGTATGTTGTGATGCAAATATAGCATGAGAGGTGATAGCTAGGTGATAAATAGCCATAAAACTTCCTGAGAAACAGGAAAACAATAGATTTAATAACAGAAAATATTATATCTCAAGTTTCCTTCAGTCAGTATCCCCGGTTCTTCTATCAGTTGCTATTTACCAGGGGACAAAACATGAAAACAAGTGTAAGATCTATGGTGTATCACTGGCCTTTTGCAAAGGTTATGGAAGTATTGTAAGGAAGATACACAATGGCAGGTCAGTCACTGATCCAAAAATATTGGACCGAAGTTGATCTACTTGTGTTTGTTCTGGTTGCAGAGGGAAATACTGAGTAGTAACACCCTGTTGGGTGCATATGATCCTATTGTGGAAGATCTATTATTGACATATGAACAACAATTTATTTATGTATAAATGATTCTGTTAATTTTAGTTGCAAAAGCTAATGGAAGGAGAAAATGGCAAGAAAGAAGATATGCCTTTTATCTACACTGCTGATTATTCTTAAATAATTTTCCTCTAGAGCTTTTCTGTGTGTGATCAATTTCCAATCGGAGGTTCCTGATCTTTTTTTGATATCAACTGAAGTTTGTACTTTACTATGTCAGCTTTTCCTTCTCAGTAAAGCTCAGTTCTAGACTTTTAAAAAGGAGGATGAAATATAATTAATTCCACAAGGTTTTATATCACTTCTATATTTTATTTTCTTCACAATGAGATCATAATAAGGACCATGAGGTATTTATTTGGTGAAGAGAAATATGATCCTGTTATTGAACCTATTTTTCTAAGTGGCTGTGGAAATTATGAAAGCTCAGAAAATTCACAAATTCAAGTAATTTTAAGGAAAAAAAAGGATCATCAGGTTAGGTTAAGACTGTGTAGCACTAGCCAGTACAGGCTATCAAATTAACCTTCTGATTCCTAGTTATATTATATCACACATTTCTCACAATAAATGCCTAAATCACAACAATTTGGAAATCTTTGCAAATTGCATTTAAATTATCACTGTGATGGTGCTAGAGCTGAGACCTCAGGGCAGTAAGTGGCAAGCTTGTTTTGGCTCTGCTGAATAGTCCAAATAAAAAGTCACCACCATGCTCTCAGCTGCTATTTTTCTCTTGATAAGAATTGACAGGGTATTGGGGGCTATACTCAAAATATACAGTCTTTATCCTTGTGGAGCTTCAGCCTAGAGTGGGAAAAGGAACCAGATTCAGACAAGTGGGTTGCTGCATGAGAGACATGACTCAATATATTAATGTGTTTAATTATTTTCTGTTCTTTTAAGCCTAACTTGAATAAAGTTGCTTCATGTTCATGAAGATTTTTTTTATCCACTGGCATAGAAGTTTCCATTTCAGTTAAAAGAGAAATCCACAGTAACCTTCACTGAGGTGGATATAAGAAGGCCATAATTAGTGTGTATTAATGTTGGAGCAAATTTGAAATTCCTCCAAGTTTTAATGAAGGCTTTGCCAACAACATTTTGAGGCAAGTCTATTGAGTGGGTCATCCCTTAAAAGCAACAGTACAGAATGCAAGTCCAGATCCAAGATTCCAATCCCAGAATTTATATGCATCACCATTTGCTACCTTTTAATTTCTTACCATTTACTCTACATGTAAAAGATTAGTTAGACTTAATTACAGAAAAATATCCCATAGTGACTTTGATGTCTTTTTAAGGATGATTACTGACTGAATTTATATTCTTCGAGCACTTTTCAAAAGGAAAGTTTAGTCTCAACTTTTACCCCTAAATGCATCTTCACTGTAGTCCTTTAAAATCTGTAACAGATTTTTCTCTCTTTAAAAGTAGTAAATACCACTACTTAATGTCAAATAATTTAGACATGAAGACAGCATCCTGAAAGAAATAATCTCATAAAGCTGCTTCTCTTCTTTTTGTCCAGGCACAGGAATGAAAACTCTCATTCTACTCAAGTGCCTTAAATAAAACATTCAGGAAAATGAAATTTTAAAATCCACGTTAATTTGCCTCCCACAAATCAAATAACATGCTGATTCAGTAACATCAATGATTAAGTGCAAGTTCATAAAGTGAACTAATCATTTGTCAAAAAACAGGTTTCAACCATTACAAAATTATAATAATATATTGTAACAAAATAAGTACAAAACATTTCTTATTTTGAATGTTCCTGAAGTAAGTGAGTCATATATGGGAACATAATAATTTACATATGAATCTAGTGATCCTCTCCAAAAAAGTATTATTACAAGATTAGTCCACCAAAACTGTGCTGAAAAAGTGCTAGTTAATGTTTCTTTTTTTATCTTAAGTCACAGTCTTTCTACTTTAAAAAGCTTCATATTGAGAAAACAGATCTATTTCATAACTTACTATGAGCTTCAATTTACTCTGTATGCACCAAGCATTAATTCTGAATACTCACATTATTAGCAGTATTTTCAGGTACCCCACAATTAGTACTGTAAAAGTCTCTCACAGACAGAAATTCCTGCTACTAGAAAACCTCTGGCCTAATTTGTATGTCTAAGAGCTACTCAGGTAAGACCCATCTAGAACAAATTTTGGGACAGTTTAAAATGTCCCAGTTCCCACTGGGTGCACACATTAAGTAAGAGTTCTTCGAGGGCTGTTCACTTCCTGTAAATGAAGCACTAGATGTTTTGCACAAAGAATACTGAATTTTACAAGTTAAACTATGTGGAGGCCGGTAGGGCAGTCGGTAATGTAGACACTCTGCCCTGGAAAGACAGCAACAATTAGGGTATGTGGTAGGTCCCCTGAGTAAGAAACCCTAGGAGACTGCTCTCGACCTCACGGCAACAAAATGTGTTTCCCCCAGGAGGCCTTGTGGTTGATATGTAAATCACTTATACCTCATTGGTAGACCTCTTTCCCTACTTCTTCCTTTTTACCCTACCTGATTGGTCTGTTTTCAATCCTTCCTCTGATTGGTTCATTTCTGCTTTTACCCTATCTGATTGGTTTGTTTTCGATTCTTCCCCTGATTGGTTCATTTCTCAATCCTCCGCCCAATTGGCCAAGTTGTGTAACCCTGCCCCCTGGCTTCCCTGCTCTCCCTGGTTCTCTGGTTCCTCCTCCTGGGCACCTTGGAGGAAGCAGCAGAGTAAAGGCTCTGAGGAACCTCCAGACAAAGACCCTGTCGCTCCTTTCACATCGCCTTGAAGGCTCAGCTCACAACTGAGCTGAAATCACTAGGCTGAGCTGAAATCACCAGGCAGTTGCAGACCAAGTGTGTCCTTTTCAGGACTCTTCTCTGGGGACATTGCGGCACTGACCACCACTGCCTGCCGTGACAAAACTATAATAAGCAAATGAAGTCGTTTGTAAGATCCATAACCAAGTAATATGAAAAAGAAAATTCTTATCATTTTCACTTCAGTTATAAAATATTTCACGTGTCCTCATGTTCTGTATTTTTAAAAGAGAAGAGATTTTTTTGAGAGATGTGTGGGTGGGTGGATATTTGGGGGGAGTGTATGCTAAAAAAACCAGCAGTCAGCACTTTTTTCTTTCACTTCATTTCTTTCACTTATCATTTCAAGATATTTCAGCCAAGCAGAGTTTAGATAGAAGTGCGTAAGTATTTCATACATTTGCTATTTTGTTTCTTTTTCTATTAGGTTTTGTTCCACAGATTATTTGCCAAAGAGACTCACTATTACTGTGTTCTTTATTCGTATGCTTGATAATTTAACCCTCCTTATTCCCCTCAAGGGTCTCAGCTAGCTCAGCCCTTCTCAGGCCTAGGAGGATTATATCAAGAGAGAGAGGATAAGGATTCAAAAGAGGCTCTCACCCTTTCTTTGCTGCAGATATCTTTATTCCAGGATGGTGTCCCAGGAGAGAGAGGGATCCCGGGGGACAGGGGTCTTTTCTTAGGGTTTCTGAGGGAGGGGCAAGCTGGCACACAGCCAATGGGGTCAGAAGGGGAAGGAAGGGTCAGACTACATGACAGGAGTTCCAGGGGTCCCTGAGGGAGAAGAAACCATTTCCCCAGGTGGATGTAACATATGCTTTACTTTATTTATTTATATGATTGGTTAAAGGGCTAGCAAAAGTTTTTAAAATCAAATATGTTTGTACTTCCTCAAATCCCATGACATCAATCCTGCCTCCTAGAAATAGGAAAGGATAACCTCAACAATGACACCTAAGTTTGAGAGCCAAAAAATCAACTAAGAAATTCTCTATAGCTTGTTGCAGTTATATCCCACAAAAAGAGTAGACCTCACTGATTGCACAAAATATTTCTTTTTATGTATGTATGGTTTTTGATAGAGATTCCAAAGTTATTTTGTTGAACTGTGAATTGAACAAGGACAGCTTCAGTACCATAGGTATGCATCAAATTGGAAAACTAAATCCACATTTTTTGAAACTACATTAGGACCGTGTCAAACCAGATCATTATAGCAGAATACAGAGGTCAGTGTATTCCACATATGATTAATTGTTATATATATTATTGCATATACACATCCATAGACTTTATATGCATTTACTTTGCTGTAGTCCAAAACATCAACCGTATTTTCCAGAAAAAAAGAAATTCAGCCGTACACACTCTAGTTGCAAATATGCAAAGAGAAATAGGAAAGGCTCCTCCACACACGTTTTGGAAAAGAGCAGACAATTGTTTATTACCAGGTTGCTGCAACAGCTATCTTTACTCAATTTTATGACATCTCCTATGCAGCCAGTGTTAGTTGTCACTGAGCTATTATGTCAATCTGAAGTGAATTTACATTTCTCACATTCCTGAAATGCTCACATATAGTCTTAGGCAATTTTTGCCTAATTTTGTGTAATAGGTCAATCCCACTTTTTGGAGCTATACATAGGGATAATTCAGCACTATAATTTTTATTTCCAGAAGGGAAGCATAGTTTAAAAGGCTGGAAGCTGAATTTTCATATCTTTGTGAAGTTCATTGTACTCCTCAGCTTTGAACATGTATTTTATCTGAACTTCATTATTCATTGCAAGAGACAAGATAAGTTTTATGGTCTTAATTCAATCTGCTGCTGATAGCCAAGCTATATTACATAACCAACATTTGGAGCAATTTCCTGAGATTTCTATTTCAGTCTGGAAGAATGACAGTCAATCCCAAAACATGCATATGGTACTCTTTTGTCCTTTCCTTCTCTGACCTCTGCTGTACTTCACATAGCTCAAAATCCCACAGAGTGGATTCTGTGAGAAGGCAAGGATAGAAGAACCTGTTCAACTTAAGATCTCCGAGCTTATTCCAGATTTCCACTTAGTGTTTGAAGTCATCATTTAAAATTGTTCCTTTCAATCTTTTTGCTTCCAGTTTACTTTAAATCCAATAAACCAGCCAAACTCCAAATATGCTAACACTTTGCAGCATTTCATGTCCCCTCTCTTTTTCTGAATGACTCTGACCCTATCTTTATTGCGTTCAGAACAAAGAAAATATGTTAAGAAAGCAGTTACAGTGTTTCCAAGACAGGCAGAATAAAAGCAGCTTTGTTTACAGAACTTGGTGCAGAGCTTTTCTGAGCTACAAAAGAAACTTTGAGCAGCAGTAGGATAATAATCTCTATTTCTCCGTGGCAGAATACTGTGGAATTATTCTGTGTTTAAATTATTATTGTTATTGCTATTAATAATATTATTTTTTAATAATAATATTCACAGAAGACAATTATCATGGAAATAAAAAAGGAATAATGTAAGAAGTATAAATCAGAGCTGGATCACTTACATTTCTATGTCTCAGAGTCCTCCTCTAAAGTCAGGAATAATCTTTCTTCATTATACCAAACCTTGTAAAGAGCAAAAGACATTTGTGTTAGCTCCAGATGAACCACTAGGATTTCTGTGGCCTTCAGCTGGAGTGGAGCCAGTGGCATACAAGGTTACCTGGTGTGTCATGGAACTTGCCAAGATATTGTAACTTATTAAGACATTTTAAGACAATGGCTGCAGATTCTGTGACTTCTTTATTTATCTAACTTGCATGCCTATTTTAGATCAAGGAGAACAACACTTATTTTTATCTGTCGTCTCTATTTTAGTGTATATATGATTCATGGAGTAATTTATAATAGATAAATTTTTGTCATAAGAGGATCAAGATGGTCTCTTGCCTTCTGAGCTGAGGCTCATCATAATTTGCCTAGTCATTTGCTAGGTTTCTGATGCAAGGTTGCCTTTCTAGAAATATTAATTTATCACTTTTAATGATTTGCAATGATTTGCTCTTCAGTAAGCCAAGTTAATCAAAATCCTCAGGATTTTCTTTAATGTACTTCACTGAAAGGGTTTCCTTCCATGGAAACTTTAATAGATTTTTTTCTGTACATGTTGCCAGTTTCAAAGAAGATGATGGGTTTTTTAGATATTAAGCCCACTCATCTGTTATCTATTAAAGAATCTCTTAAATTTAGTGAGAAAAAATATAACACTTCCCACTGTTAATACACAATCAGAAATTAGATTGATTGCTTTATGAGAACTAAGCAATGTCCCTACTACTTCTATTTCTATCAATCCTGATTAAATAACTGTACATTAAGAAATCATATTACATAGCTCATCAGTGTGAACTAATGAAGATGAAGGATTGTAAGTATCTTCAGTTTCAATATCTTCAATATCTTTTTCCCCCTTTTTCCAAATTCTTTTTTGCTTTTTCCCTTTCGGTCAAAAAAGACTACAGAAGTGATCACAATTTATCACTTTCTTTGGAAGTAAATTTGTTTACATTTTTCCTCTAAATTATCTGCTAAAAATGCTGATTAAATTTTACCAAAGTGACTTTAATGAAATAATTAAAGTGTGTGATGAGTAAAAGTACAAGTAGATTCCTAAATTTTATGAAATGCTAATCTTCTCAAATGAGAAAGAAAAAATGAAACACAGCCAAGTTTGTTCTAGATTTTTCTGCTACTAATATTTATCAATATTTTTTATTTATTTTCAAAATCAAGCATGCAAATTTGGTTAGGTCAGTGCTGACATGCAGGAAATAACTTTTTTCATATCTTAATAATATTGTTCATAAAAATGCCTATATTTTGGTGATGGAAACAATGGTGATTAATATAATCACAATAATAAGAGAAACAACAAACTGGGAACTTGGTATTGCAGTTAAAGAGGTTATTTCCCAAAACCTAATTTGTTGCTAAGAATGTATATAATATCCATTTCTCTCTGTTCCTAAAAATACTTCCACCATGTTTGATTATCTGTTCCAGTTCAACAAAGTCCAGTTTGACTTCTTTTAATTCAGGATAGAATGTATTTATCCTGATATACTTTAGAATAGGTAAAAATAAATACTGGCTCTATTGGGTTTTTTAAACACTTCCCAGTTTAATAATTCCACTTTAAAGCATGGACCTTTATGCCAAGATATAACATGCATTAAAATACCAAGAGTATGTTGTAAGGATTCACAGGCCATTCTCACTTTTTTGGAAGATGATATAGTCTCCTTTTATATTTGGAATGTGAGATTTCCCTAGAAAGACACAGTGAGCTAATCTTTGAGAACTAATTTTTGAGACTTTTGGAATAATGCTATAAATTCATCTCATTATTGCCTTTTCTATTCCATACCCTACTACTGTCGGAGTCTAGAACATCCCTCTGGCCACCCTGGAGGGTTTGGAGACCGGACAGGGGGGTCTGGGATCTGTACAAGGGGGTCAGCCAGCCTCACACAGAGCCCAGGAGGACACTGCCTCTGATCCCTGGCCATGGGAGTGAATGCCCACATTGTATGAAGAATCACAAGCTGAGAGAATTCAAAATAAGTAGTATTTAGTTTATCATAGAATGTAAATGTAGAATCTAGGATTTTTAGTATATGGGGTTGAAGAGACAAGATGGAGGAATTGGGGAGTGGCCCCTGTACTCCTTGTTCTTGCTCTCGTCCCCCATCTTTTGCTGAGTTAGATTTTAGAGATTAGTTTAGAGTAGAAATGACATGTTAACATAGGTAGTAGGCGTTAGTAAAATTTTGTAAATAAAAAGTACATTGTGGACAGTAGTTAGGTCAAGAGTACCATACATAAGGTGCGGGGCTCTCTGATCCGCCCAGTCCGCTGCGTGTCCTGCTCTGCTAAAGATACCTTGCAGAGCTAAAAAAACCTAAAATAATGTACCCTGCCAAGGAGGCCTAACAAAGCTAAAAAAGAACTAAAATAATAAAAAATAAACAACCTTAAAAACATACACTAGCAGACTCAGCTTGTCATCTCTACCTCCAGTGTAAAACACTTAGAGCAAAGAAAAAACAAAAAACCTTATTACCTCAGAGAACAACAACCCCAAAAAGACTTCCAGAAAACAGCAACCTTAAAAGAAAACCTTATTACCTCGAAAAACAACAACCCTGAGAAAAATCTCAAAGAAAAACAACCCTATGATACTACCATATGTGGAAGGGCTATGATAAAAACAAGGTGTTTTATTCAATGGATCTTCATGTATATCTTTTCTTTTTTACTGATTCCTCAAGTACCTCTTCTGAAATGTCTCAGCTAATCATAAATCCTAATTATGACTTTAAGATATGCAGTCTATGAGACTCAGACATTTTAAATGAATGTAATTTAATAGAACACTTACTTTCTCATTACTAGAGATAAATATGCATGATCATAAGTGTTTTGTATGCAAGTTATATACTCAAAAGTTGTCCCTAAAGGCTGCCCTTAATGGAAGTTCTTTTTTTACCATCAGTGTTAGAGAGGAAAACAAGATATTAAGTTGACTTTTATCCATTTTTTGTCTTCTCAGTCTGTATCACATTTGACCAAAATTTTCTTAGTTTTTAATTTTTTTTCAAGTTTCAGCAAGACTATGCAGCAGCAGATGGAAGTCTTTTAAGTAAAGAGGAAATAAAATCCAGCCCTTTGGATTGACCTGTTCAGTTTTCCAATACAGCTTTCAATATAGTTCACTACTACAGCAGACAGTATGGATTTCTCATAATAGAGATATTATATTATGAGAAAAGAAATTCAACATCCATATCTGAGATCTTGCAGTTTCTATCAATGATATCATTCTACTCATCATCTGTTCTGTGTGGAAATGGTGGAAAAGGCAGTTATTAGCTATCCCTTATAACACAGAACTAGGCAAAATATTTTATTGAAGTAAACCTACAGTCTCATGTAAGGGACTGGAAAAAAAATCATAGAAAGATAGTTTTTTTTCATCTAGTCCCTTAATTCTTTTGCCAGTATTGAAATGGCAAAGCATGGACTGAAAGAGGCCGGCTTTTTTGGTGGCTTGTGTCCCCTGTTAACCAGGTGACCTGGTCCAACTATGGGTTTAGGAAAGTCAGGTCCTGTTTGACCAAGCTTATCTCCTTTCGTCACCAGATGATTTGATTTCTGGTCAGGAATATGTAAGAAAGGTTAGTAAGAAAGATGATACAAATGCAAATTTATTGTAAGAATAAAGCTAACTTTGGAGCTCTGATAATGAGTATTCCCTTAGTGCTTGCCAGTCAATAAAGCTCCATATTAATTAATAAATTTAAGGAGGGTTTGGGGGATTTCTTCATTATATCGTTTGATAATACCTCACAGTTTTCCTTCTGTCTCATCAACTTATTCTTTGTTCTTTGAAAGAGAAGTCTGGTACTCAAAACTGACTGCTCCAGGTACACTTGGAAAATGTTTAAGATGTTTATTTATATTGTCTTAAAATGCACTTTCTGTGGTAGTAGAAAAATTGTAAATTTTTAATTGTAAATTACCATTCAGTAAGTAGGATATTGTTCCTTCTCCCTTGCTGAATGATTCAAAAAATTTTATTGAGAAATCAGAGCGGTACAAAGGTGCCTCTCCACATAAAGTAGCAATCATCAGTGTTCAATTTGCAGTGTTCAGCCAACTAAACAAGAATAAATTTGTTTGTATGCTAAATAGCTACCGATTCATCATTTTGATTAGGGAAAAACCCTACTGAATGTGGACTTTACTACGTGTTCGGTAAAGTTAATTACACTTTTTTAAAGACTGAGATCTACTTTTAACAAAGTATAAAATACTGAGCCTGTCAGTTCTCTCTCCAGCATCAGCTTCTGTCCTGGCACAATTCATACCCTTTCTTCTCTCCCTAATGTGATAGTGAAAATCAAACTGACACAGCACTAAGAAGAACACTACTTAAGGAAAACAAAACCAGCAAAAAGCAAAAGCAAACCAATCAACAAAGCAAAACAAAATTTAAAAAGTAGAAAAGAAAAAACAGGAAACACTAAAAAGTCTCTCAGTAATATGGCCAACTATAATGGGTTGGGAAATTTGAATATAAGATCCAAAGTCCATGTTTCATGAATGTTAACCACAGAGCAGTTTCCACTGACCTCGATCTCATCCCTATAGATAAGTTCAGCCTTCATTATCCTCACAGGTCTGCTCTGATAATCTTACAGCCAATGTCAATTTCAATGCCATTAAGGAAGTTTCACAAGTGTAAGAACAGAAGAAGGAAAGAAAAAAAAAAAAAGACAATTAAGGGGACTTCCTATCATTGAGGATAGTTTTGCATTCAGGAAGGGTACAGAGACTAGTGCTGACTGTGGGTGCACGATGTGGGGTGAAAAGGACTTTGTATTTTGCAAGGGTTCTTATTATCCTATCAGTTCTTCTGAGGAAGAAAGGCATGTTTTTTTACAGGTCCTGGCACATGAACATTTCTGATTGCTTCTTACAACTTTCCACCTGCTGGAATTAACTTTTTTATTCACAGTTAACTACAGATGTGCTAGTAGTATCATTAGATGCTATTACTGCCACATTGAAATCACTAAAATAACCACCACACATCTGAAAATGTTATTTCAGGATTCAAAATTAAAGTGTTCATGGGAAAAAAAATTATGTAGTGCATCTTATTAAGCCATACTCTTGGGGCATGGACATCATGTTGGGCACATGTAACAGTTCACAATAAAGTAACGGGATATATGTGGAGACAGGAGGCAGGAATAATAGATCTTCAAGATTTTTCTTTGCATGAAAAACAGTTTCAGCTTCCTATTAAGTTTTCTGAGAAATATATTTCATTACAGCTTGTCTGAAGAGATTAAAAAAATCATAAATTTTATATATGTACATCCTACTTTATTGATACTTTAAGTGTTGCATCTATGTTTGTGTCTGCTCTGACATACTTTTATGTATAAATCCTTGCTGTATGATGACAAAAAATATCATTTTATGCCTGAGTCTTCTTTAGCTTTAATTTTCAATTTCTTTAAAAATAATAAATAATTTTTACATTGGGATATGTAAAGCGCTGTATTAATTTATTTTTAGTTTTTCTATGTATTTTGTTTCTGTGACTTGTTTTGTTCTGATTAGTTGCTGTAAGCACCTGGGAACCCCTCCTCAACATATTTTGAAAAAACAGGAATGAATGTTTAATTCCAGAATATTAAAGTTTGACAGGCATCAGTTTCAAATTCAAGATCATTAGTGATGAGCAAGAGGAATAGAAAATACAATCAAAATATCCTTTGAGTTATTGCATCATGAAATTTCACATTGTTTTCACCTCTTGCACTTTTAAGTGTCTTGAAAACTGTAAAACCCTCATGAAAGAGGTATTTAGAAAGATTGCTTTACCTGTTTTTGGCAGAGAGTCAAGATTTGCTTCTACTTTAGCACTTCACCTTCAGCTAAAGATAGATTTTAAGTTAAAATTAATATTTCTTTTCGAAAAAGGAATTTTGATTCAAAACTATTTTAGAACACTTCATCTCAAATTAAATGTTTTTTCCTTGAGAATCACACTACATTATTTTTGACATTCTTTATTTACTGTGAAGGAGAAAGAAACAAGTGAATACTTGACTTTTCAAGGACAGTGGCTTGCTGGCTGGGAAATGTGTTTGGCCAGAAAACGATGTATTACACACAGGTCAGAGTGTAATTGGTTGCAAAGTGATCTTCTTTTGCAAAAAGAAAAGCAAACTTGAACTGACTCATGGTGAGTCTCACATATCATTCACATGCACATATACGTTTATGAAAGGAGCAGATATCATGATATAAGCGGATAAATCTTGTAAGCAATAAAATCAGAGTTTGTCATTGAAGATCTTATTTGTTTCACATAGTGACATTGTTCTCATGGAAGTGAAACACAAAACAGTCTTCTTCTGCAAGGCTGTTAATTCCTTTATTTCCACAATCTCTGGTAACAATACAAGTTTAGGATGTACTAATATGCCTCAGCCTTGCCAAGACATCTCTGATGAACCAGAATTAGTGGGATTAGTTATTGTTACCAGTTTGTGTGTGGAAATGTTAACATCAGAAAAAGACACATTTATGATGTCTCATGATATATCCTCAGAGGCCCCAAGACTTGAACTCTGAGGTTCTGTCTTTTGAATCTTTTCAAACTGTTATTTAAAGTAAGTATGTACCAAGTGGTTGATGACATTAATAATTATGTTTAGGTGCAGGTTTTTCAGGACAAGAAGAAAGAAAGGAGGAGTGTGAGAAAGGATTTAAGCATTCCTTTTAGGATAATCTGAAGCACCACATGCTCATAAATGCATTTTCCTCCATTTTGATTACTCTGTATTCTTATAGAGTCAACCAGTTGTAAAATTCAGCAAGAAGCTTGATACTTGTCAGAGTCTTGGGACTTAACCTAGATTCACTGAGCTTTTGGTACATTGAAGACACAATCAGATATTTTTACGAAAAGTAGGCACAGGTGAAAAGAAGCAAAGCTGCTACTGCCTCAAGGAAGTATTTATTGAGTCCAATCTTAAATTGTGTGACATCTCTGAACACAGTAAGATAAGTAGAAGTGATTGTAGATAAAGATCCCAGTGGCTAACTTGCTTTAATTAAAGATATTTCAAAAGATAGAGGAATCCAGAACAAAGAAGAGAAAAGAAATGTGCTATGTGAATTATCAGGTAATCGCTTCAAAGGTAAACTTGTAAATTTCTCAAGTGGCCTGACTAAAGTCTAATAAAAAATTATTTAATGGATCTCATTTGACTTCAATTTTATTACTTCTATGATTAGGTTTTAGCAAAATAGGAAGTTTTTTCTAGACTGTAATTATTTTGAATTAAAATTCTTCTGAAATAAAGATATTTAAAAGTTCCCAAGATTACTCTTTAATATTTTTCAGATTAAACCATAACTGTATTCCCAGTAACATCAACAAACAGCTCCTAAAACTAGTATGTGTCTGCTTGTTTTCCTCTGGTGGTAAAATGTTAAACAAATAGGTTGCAAAAGTTAGCAAAAGCAAGCTTAAGTATAACAAACATATTGATGCTTTGAATGTGATTCTATAATATGGTTTTAGAATATACAAACTTGGAAAAATATTTCGGTTTGACAATACAAAAATCTAAGACTCGGCGTGAAGCACAACATACAAATCAGAGAAAATACAATGAAGATATTATTTATAAATATCTTAAAAGTAAGATCTGATTATTGGTAGGGATTGAAAACTGATAGTGAGAGTCAATGAGTGTAAGATTTTTTGACTCAAGTTGTCTTTCTGTGTTGGACTATCAGACAAAAACGCTATCAATAAGTGTATATGAATTTAAGGTTGGTTTAAAAATTTTCAAAGCAGTCTAGATTAAGAACATTTTCCACAGGTCACGCTAAGCATTGGCTTAACCTATCAAACCTTCAGGAGTTCCCTCAGAGCTCTGGTAGGAGCTGCCAAAGGATGAAGCTTGTGCAAGTCTAGTAACATCCATTAGAAAGGTTTCCGAGGTTATGCACTAGTTAGATGAATTTTTGTTCCTAAAAAAAAACAGAACTAATGTTAAGTGTCTACCATGAAAGACCAACCAAAGACTTTTCATAGGTCCCTTTTAGTTAAAGAAGAAAGACATTTTATATACTATACACTTAAGTATATTTGAACGACAATTTTGTTGGGTTTTTTTAATCTTACAGTTGTGTGACATCACTATAAAGTGATTTGTCCAGGTGATAGGAAAGGCCAAATTCAGGGAATAACTAAAAATGCTCAATTATCAAAGTAGAAACATAGATCCACTGTAGTCTTTTGCAGGAAAAACAAACAAACAAACCAACCAAACCAAACCCTCCCTTTCATGATCCAGAAAAGTTACCAGATTAAGCAACAGGTCAAAAGTCCCTGCTGTATTTTGGATTGCCTGGTTCTGGTATTACTCAGTGCTGTATTTATCATTATTTTTAGGATAAAAGTAGAAAATTAGAAGTTGCAAGCACATTCAGGGTCAGAATAAGAATACAAATAAACTTTTCTTTTGGCATGCTTCCAGAAGGGCACAATACTTAGTGGATATCTAGTTTATGGATAATTGTGTCTGAGCATAAGATTGTATGAGTAGAAGCATATTTTCATGTATCCTGCTGCTAAAGATTCATTTAGAACACTTCAGTGTTTCATGTTGAAAAACAGTCTGCTGTTTCAAGGTTGTGTATCTTAAAACATTTCATTTGAATTTTAGTTTAATTTAAGATACTTCAGAAAAGCATCAGGCACTTCAGAAAATTTATCTAGAAAATTTGCAGTAACTTATGGCTACAAAAGTTGGTTTAAGAGCTTTGCAGATTGTATCTATTAACTTTAATTTTCCTGCATTAAGATTTACAGTCACAATACATTCTTATTAAATATGCGCAAAATGCTTTGAATCAGAGTTCTGTAAAATGTAAAGTTACAAGTTAATGTAAACATTGCTGTACATTAAATGAGGACCAGATGCCAAAGATGTGCTTTCAAGCTAAATAAGTGCAGGACACTAGGTTTTAGTCATTTTAGGCTTGAAAGTAAATGTTTAAATTCTTACACATGCCCACTAAACAATATTTAAAGTCAGATCTTATTATATTTATCCACCTCAATTTTTTTTAATGATAGTAGGTAAAATAGTATCCCATCAGTCAACAATAAATGCTTACTCTTGCCTGTCTGAACAAAATTATGGACAAAAAATCTAATTACAGGATAATAAATATTTGTCAGTGCCTTATTATTTTTGAATTTATATGAATATTTGTCAACTATTTCAGTAGGAGTTTTAATGTTTGATCTGTTCTCAACTTTCACATGGGAGTGAGCTACAGCCATCCCATGTATGTTATAACAGCCTTTCCAATGTATATATGAGATCTTTTAATTCATCTAAGGAACCGTTCTCTTTCAGATAACAGAATTAGTTAGGATTTTCACAAATGCAAGACAGCTATCTGCCAGTTTCAGTCTTTATCCCCACATCCTTTCTATATCTCTTGGAGTTAAAAACAAAGGCTTTACTCTTCTTATGTTATCTTGCCATAGAGGTCAAGGTAAGTGTCAGGAGTCTATGTCTTCCTCATCCATGAATGGTGTGGATTTTCTTCCTTTACTTAGCAGACTATTTCTATCTCATAGCACTTTTTCATCATAGCTTAAAATCTCAACAGCTCCTCCTGAGATTGCTCCTCATATAGTCTTTTGCAACAGTTGTTTCTAATTGTCTCTGTCATGTTGAGGAATGATAATTAAAGTTTTCATTAACCTTTTCCAGGCTGCTGCCAGGTGGGTTGTACATGTATCCACAGTGTGCTTTCTGTGACTGTGTGTTTCTCTTCCCTAGTAGCCCCTGTGAAAAATGACAGCTGGAATCAGTTACACCTAAAGTTGTGTGGAGTGAAAAGGGATCCCTAACATGAAAGATAGGAACGATTTTCAATCAAGAATGGGAGGCACTAAACTTCAGAGACGTTTAATCCTTTCTTGTTTACTCTTTGCTTTGTAAAAGAGGTAGGAATTTTCTCCTTACCCACAATGACAAATCATTGCAGGATGTTCCTACTCAAACTGGCCACATCACAGACTGTGACATTAGGTTTATTGAGGAAAAATAATACTATGTTTCATTCCCAGTATTCATTCCCTGGTCACAGAGCAGTGGTAACTACAGGACACCAATTTACTCTCCATACCAGATTCAGAAGTCTGAGTTGATTTAATAAAGACATGAAATGTGTATAGTATGAATAATAGGGATTTAAACATTTGCTTTTGTTTTTGTTTTTGTTTTTGTTTTTTTAATACCTAGGGCATGTGTTACCCTGACTGAGAACCAATGGAGTGAACATAAATGAATGTGCTACCCCTATTTCCATACTTCACAGATATATCCCCATACAACTGAATTCCAGGTTAAATACCATGACTGAGAGACAGTTTTTCACTTCTGATTGTGGTTTGACCTCTAAAAGTCTAATGTTACACAGAAAGGGAGGGAATCATTGATACAATGTGAAAGATTATAGCCTCTGACAGGGAAAGAAGTAGCCTAAAACTTTCAAAGCTTTTCTGAAGCTTAGTGGCTACTGAATCTACTGGAACAAAGAGAATGGCTTTTCAGAAAGAGAAGGGATTTTCAGAATCACTGAACTCAGTGGGAAAACTGAGCATCTTGTCCTCTAATGATAATATCACTGATTGTGTGCCTTAAGTATAGCACTGGCTCTAGGGTGTAACTAGTTTCCATTCTTAGAATGGAAATTATTAGGTTTAGTGACTGCAAAAACAGAGGAGGAAACCTACATTTAGGGAAAGCAAGAAATCATCCTTGAGAATACTTCAAACTTCCACAGCGTCTTTAACAAGTGGATAATCATCTCTAACAATTCTCTTATATTTAATAGGTCTTCCTAACAACCTCATTTGTCTGTTGCAAGCTGACTGTAATTCTATTTTTTGCATAATTGATTTAGCAGTATAGCAAATATAACTGTGTTCTTGTACATATTTATGAACATAATTTTCATTCTGACCATTTAATTTAAAAATTTGTTTGTCAGAGTTTCAGGGTTTCAACAAAGCTCAATGAAAGCAATACAGCAATTTATATTAGCTCAGCTTGTGATTTTCTAGTATCATTAAATCATGAAATGATTTTTATAAGTCTCTGTGGTTTTCTTTATTAAGAATGACAGAAACATTTGGAATAATGACAATTAGATTGTGTAGCTTTCCTTCACTAGGTTCAGCTCCATTCTTTACTGTGTCATATAATGGATTATGAATTATGATATTGCTTTTAAAAAATGATATTTTCTACTTTAAACTTGATGTCTCCCTGTAATCCATGTAAGGTCTGTCAGTCATACAACATAAAAGATCAGAGGATAAAAAATAAGTGGGTAAATGTTTCCTCTGCTAGCTTCTCTCTATAAGATACATTGAGTATAATTTTCAAAAAATTAAACACATGATCAGTGCTGTAATTTGAAATATATGCAGATCATGACAATCACATTTATACACAATTAAACTTGAGCAGATTGCATCACTCAATATGCTTTGAATGGAAATTGACTTGCAGCCAACTCTTTTTGATACCCTGCAACAAGTCATACATGTCAGCTTTCAAAGTGAGTTTCAGTATCCTAAGGTTTCACCTGATTGTAAACTGTTTATAATTTCATCTGCCATTATCACTTAATCTAGTTGCTTCATTGCCTAAATCTACCAGTGTTCAACAGTTTTTCCTTTTCCTTTTCCTTTTCCTTTTCCTTTTCCTTTTCCTTTTCCTTTTCCTTTTCCTTTTCCTTTTCCTTTTCCTTTTCCTTTTCCTTTTCCTTTTCCTTTTCCTTTTCCTTTTCCTTTTCCTTTTCCTTTTCCTTTTCCTTTTTTATTTCAATAGAATATGCTGAGTTGGAAGGGATCCCCAGAGATCCCTGAGAATGACTGCCTTTTAGTGTTGTTAGCTGAATACTTTCCAAGTCTTTTAGTAATACAAAAGTTGTCAGTCATTGGCAATATCCTTAGTTTCCTACTGACACCTCAGACTATATTACTACATATATACATACATTGGTATGAATAGGACAAAATGAGAAAAATAAAGTAACATGCAATTCAAAAAACCAAAATTCAAACCATTTTTTAGTCTGAACTTTTTCAGTATGTTCATGCCTCCATTGACTACTACCCACAGCTTAATGACCTCTCACCTCTTTTGGGTTTTGCCTTTGGTTTAGGAGCAGTAATTAACTAGTTCAGTATTCCATGTGTAGTCTTAAAAAACTGCTTTTTGATATAAAATAGAGAAGACATTTTGGGTAAGGGAAACCCAATTTCCCTGTCTTAGCCAGTGTGGTGGGTTAGCCTTGACCAAGGGCTAAGCTCCCAACCAGCTGCTTGCTTGCTGCCATTCCTCAGTGGGACAAGGGAAGAGAAAAGGAGAGAAACTGCTTAAATGGACAAAATATACTCGATTTGGGGAAAATTAATATCTTACCCATTAAAATTCAGATAGAAACAAAGAAAAAGAACATTAAAGCAATATCTGCCCTCCCCACTGTCCCAAGCTCCATTTCCCTCCAGACTCCTCTATCTCTCCCCCAACTAAGTAGCATGGAGTCAGGTGGGTTGTAGTCAGTCCACAGCAGGTTCTATCTCCTGCCCCTTTCTCCTGACACTTCTTACCTGCTCCAGTGGATGCCTCTCCTTCTCCTTCTTCTCTTGCCTTCTCTCACTAATTTTTTTCTCTTGTAGCTTTTTCCTCCTCCAGTCACTAGTGAATGTTGTACGTCACTCAAAGAATCACCAGTAAAGATACTGGCAAAAGTAGATTAATATTAAAGTGAAAGCACAACAAAGTTCATTGGCAAGGTTCACTCCATAACTTGCTACATGTTTAATGCCCAGAGAGAAAAATCAGACTAAAATCTAAAATAAATCAATCTAAAATTACAATCAATGTAAAGGGATCTATGCAGAAGCTGGAGATGAAGAAAGGGTAGGAAAGGGTAAGGATAAAAGGGAATAAGGGAGCATCTCCTTTGAGTAACAAAGTTCAGAACGGACCCCTTTGGCAAACAGTCCTGCAAGTGACCAAAAGTTTAAAGGGGGCTTGAGGGATAGCACAAGTTCCTGGGAAGACACAGCATCTCTGAAAGGCTCAAGAGCAGCTTAGCCCAGGTGCTGTTCATCAAGACCAAGGCCTAATGAGTATTTCTGAGGTCATAGTGTGGCCCAAGGGGAAGAGGAGAGTGTTGTTGTTCCGGCACACTCCCTGCACTCCCTCCAGCCTTTTTGCTGATCACTGAATCTTTTTTCCCAGAGGTGCTGCCATGGTGGCTGCTGGGCTCAGCTGTGCCCTGTGGTGGGTCTGTTGGAACCAGATGTGTCAGGAATGGGGAAATTGTGGCTTCTTCTTATGGAGGCCACCCCTGCAGCAATCTGCTGCCAGCATCGGGGCACCTGCACCCAGCACAGTCAGAAAATCTCCACTTCTCAGGGCCCCTAACTCTTGAAAAATGTGGTTTGGGAGTCAGTTTGTGCACAGATAATGGTGTTTCTGTTCAGCATCTCCTCTGAATAAAGGTTATTTCTTCTAAGCTGTATTTTATATCCTATAAGAAAATAAATTACAGGCAGACAAAATAATCAATAAACTCCTTTCTGTTTACTGTTGTAAGCTATCATGCTGTTACTTCTCATTATATATCAAGAGCATCCTGATATTAATCTTTTGAAATAAACATGTATAATTTAACTGCCTTTCCTGTCTGCAACAAAAGTCTAATTATTTTTTATTTCACAGTAATATCTTTCCATGAAGAATAGTATCCTTTTGGCTTGGTACCACCCTTAATCTCCATTTTTCATAACAGCAGATGCTGAGAGCTTCCTGACAAGTAGATGATGTAATTAAGGATACATTTCTTCACCATTGCCTGTGGTTTTGTTCATAGTAGACAAGCACATTTTATGTCACTGAACATTAAATATTATAGTCTTTTCCAATGACATTTGTAGCTAAGCACATTAAAATTAAAGGTCAGTGTGCCTTTAAGTGGATCAATAAGAACTTGACAGTATAATATATAATCATAGTTTCTTATCATATGAGGCTTTGTAGGGTTTGATTATGTTGTTTTCCTTGTTCTCATTCTTGTCCTATTTAATAAAGAATGAAGAAAGCTTGAGGAAGACTATTCTCAAAAGAGCAATTCAGAATTATAGTCATTGAGCTCCATGGAATGAACACACTGGACTTTCTTATGATCTGCAAGTATGTAGGTATCTGGAACCACAGAGACAAAATAAATGCAACTCCTTTACTAAGGTATCAAAAAATGGCATTGTCAGTAATAAAGGATGAGGAAATAAGGGGAGTTTTCATTAAGTATTACAAGCTCTTCTATAAATTACAAATCTTTTCTCTAAGCATGCAAATACTCAAAGTGACTGTGGAACATCCATCTTTAGAGGTACACAAAACAGGATTCAAAAAACATGGAGGAATCTGATGTAAATTTAAAGTTATGTCTGACTTTGAAGTTGACCTTGGTTTGACAAGGGGATTGCTCCAGAAATTTCTGCCTTCTGAATTAATCTGCAAGCCGTGATTCTACCAGCTTATATCATGAACACTGTTGTGTTAAGAGAGTTATTACCATGAACAGACTTCAGCCTCATTTTCACAATCTGTTTTTCCTCTCCCATATAGTGCCTAAGAAAATATTGCCACTACTAGAGTCCCACTCTATTTTGAGAATAGGGAATGAGCCAGCTATCTTAAATATCCTTCTGCTTTTTGTTTACAGTTCTGTTTTGGTTTTTTGTGGGAAGGAGGGAAAAGGGAGAAGGTATTACAATTTTCAGGTCAGATAGATAAATTAAATTTTCGCCTTAAAAACCCATAAAAAACTAGTATCTACAGTATATGCTAATCAATATAAAGAGCATTTTTAGTATTTTAAAGAGGGAGGTTTATCTGACTCTGTCATTCAAGCAACAGCAATTTAAACCAATGTTGTGTCAATTTTCAATAGGGAGTTGCTTTTGGTACTCATTAAAGGTATTCCTCTGCTGACCACAGAGTCCTCAGAAACAATTGCAGAATCCAGATTAGAGAAAACTATTAGTTACTGAGAAAGCCAGCACCCTTCTATTTGTGATTAAGATAATTTTCAAACATCTTGTACCATTGAAAATGTCTTTCAAGGGAATGCATGTACTTGGCAGCTACCAGCTGCTGTTGTAATTCTTTATCAAGACTCACAGTTGATTCCTTAGAACTCCTTAAACAAGAATATTAAGTCTTGCACCAATGCATAGACTCCCAGAATATGGAATGGTAGTCTTGGGATGATATGGACATAATATGATGGTGATACACCTTATCCATCAATTATGTCAACACACAGAATTACAGCAATATGCTATAAATCCATTTTACTTTAGATGAAATTCAAAAACATAACTCCTTGCTAGCGTGTTTCTTGTCATCTGTAATTCCCCAATGTGTAAGTGAAGCATTTGTCAGGAGAAAAATTAATATGACATCAAAATAGATAACTTCTAAGTAAACATAACTTTGCAGAAT